>NW_023270459.1:3664354-3861698 GCF_011800145.1 Mirounga leonina | reverse complement strand
AAAGAAAGAAAGAAAGAAAGAAAGAAAGAAAGAAAGAAAGAAAGAAAAAGACAGAAAACATCCAGATCAAAAAACTGGGAGAAAATGCTTGCAAATCTTATATCTGATAAGGGACCTGTGTCCAGAATATATAAAGAACTCTTGCAATTCAACAAAAAAGACAAAACAAAAACTAAGCAAAGAATCTGAGTAGTGATTTCTCCAGAGAAGATCTACAAATGGCCAACAAGCATATGAAAAGATGTTCAATACCACTAATCATTAGGGAAATGCAAATCAAACCTATAAGAGGCCATCTCACATCCTTTAGGATGACTATTACCAAAAAACCAAAATAACACATGTTGGTGAGGATGTAGTGAAATCAGAACCCTCTTACATTGCTGGCATGAATGTAAAATGGGGCAGCTACTTTGGAAAACAGTTTTGACAGTTTCTCCAAACGTTAAACATAGAATTATGTAGGTACAGAGAAATGGAAACATATGTCCACCCCCAAACCCTGGTACACACCAATGTTCACAGTAGTGTTATTTGTGATAGCCTAAAAGCAGAAATAACCCAAATGTCCATAAACTGATGAATTGAAGAATAAAATGTGGAATATACATATCCATGGAATATTATTTGGTATAAAAACAAATAAACTACTGATAAATGCTACAACATGGATGAAGCTTGAAAACATACTATGTCAAAAAAGCCAGACATGAAAGAGCAAATATTGTAAGATTCTATTCATATGAAATGTCCAGAATAGGCAAACCCACAGAGACAGACAGTAAATGAGTGGTTGCCAGTGGATAAGGAGGAGACATTGAGAGAGACTGTTAATGCAAATGGGATTTCTTTTTGGGGTAATGAAAATGTTCTAAAATGGATTGTGCTGGCGGTTGTAGAACTCTATAAATATACTAAAAACCACTGAACTTTACACTTACATGGGTGAACATCATATGTAAATTATATATACAATAAGGCTGTTAAAAAAATTTGAGGACCTCAAAGAACTGTTAATGCTGGGTATATCTATCAATAGTTACATTAGAAATTAAAAGTGAGAGATTTAAAAATACTAATTAATTTATTAAAATAACCAATAATAAACCTGTTACATGTTAAGTAATATACTTTTTAAGAAAAATAACTATTGTCAAAAAATTTAATAGCTTTGTTTTATATTTTTGCAATCTCTTCTATGACTGGCTGAATAAAAAGTTGGATTTTCACATCTACTTCTACATTCAATCTGTTGGGATAACACATATTATATAGCTTCTAGGAAACTACACTGTACACTCATTGGAGAATGTGACTGAAAAAGGCAAGTAACATTTTAGTATTAACTCCTGAAAGGATGTCAAAGTCTTCCTGGACCATGCTTTGAGAACTGCTAATCTAGTGCTACACAACTTAACATGAATGATTTGTAAACACATGTGTTGAATGAAAAAATCTGGTAAAAAATATAGAGTATGATAACTGTACAAAAATTTAAAAACAAAAAACTTGATAGTATATTGCTTAGTAGCATTCATTCATGGTAAAACTATTATAAAAAATCAAAGGACTGATTGACACAAAATTGAAAGCAGTGATTACCATTGGTGGGAACAGTAATGCAATGTGGGTTGGGATATGATCTGGGAAGGGAATGCAGGCTGCTCAGATGGGATATTAATCTGGGTAATGAGTACATTGATACTTTATTATTTTTTACACCATATACATGTTATAGATATGTTTTAAAAAATATTTTATTTATTTATTTGACAGAGAGAGACACAGTGAGAGAGAGAACACAAGCAGGGGGAGTGGGAAAGGGAGAAGCAGGCTTTCTGCAGAGCAGGGAGCCCGATGTGGGGCTCGATCCCAGGACCCTGGGATCATGACCTGAGCAGAAGGCAGACACTTAACGACTGAGCCACCCAGGTGCCCCTATAATTTTTTTTATATATTCTTTGGTAGTATGAAATGTTTTATGATTTTTAACGAGGGAGTAACATTTAAAAATAGAAGAACAGAAACCACCTAGATTAATGGAAAAGATCAAAGTTATCTCATCTCTGGCCCCACTCAACTGTGGTTCTGATAAGGGGGGGCTCTCATATTTCTCTTAAGAGAATATATTTCTGCTCCACTGGTAAGAGCACTGTGTGTCTATGTCTATACTGTTGGAGAAGAGAGAGCCACTCATCTCTGGAATGAAGGAACTGGGAGCAAGAATGGGGCTCAGTGAGACAGGGAAGTTTCAGGATGAAGAACACACCTGTTCATATGATTTGAAAGGAAGAGAGATTATTTCAAGTATAGAGGAAATTCAACTTACCTGTGCCATGGCTTTTAGAACTACCTGAGCTGCTCTGATTTCTTTAGATTCTTCTCTTGGACAAATGCAGAGTCCTAAAAAAGCAGAGTAGGGGGGAAAAAGGGGAAATCTCTCATAAACTGAGCTTGCCTGAGCACTCCTAAATAGAGGACCTTAAAATAACTGTACCCAATGTCCCTGCTTTGCTTCCCTTGCCCTCCCCCTTGTCCCACCACCCAACACTCATATCAATAACTAAAGAGTTAACAAAACCCAGCCCCTTCTGCAACTCTAGGGAAACTAAAAGATAGTCAGCGAAGATAGGTTCCAGCACTCACATAGAATCTAACCGCCTCGGCAGTAGGGATTCCAGCCTGAACAGTTCTCCAACTTGCTGATGCTAATTTATACTCTATATGGGGCCTAGATGGCTCCCACCTATTCCAAGCTGATCTTCCTCTGCAACTGCTGCAAGGACGATCAAAACTCAGACTTGCTCACTTTACCCGCTAAGGCTGAGGACAGTACCCACAGGCTAGGAGCATAGCAGCATAGCATACCTGTGGAGGTCAAACCCTGAGAAAAAGATATCCCTAAACAAAGTCTTCCAGCTACTCTGGGCTCAACAGGCAAAACCTCCTGGGTACTTCCCTGAATCTACTTCCTCCTTTTTTTTTTTTTTTTTTTTAAGATTTTATTATTTGACACAGAGAGAGAGACAGTGCACAAGCAGGGGGAGCAGCAGGGGCAGAAGGAGAAGCAGACTCCCTGCTGAGCAGGGAGCCCAATGTGGGACTGGATCCTAGGACCCTGGGATCATGACATGACCTGAGCTGAAGGCAGATGCTCAATTGACTGAGCCACCCAGGTGCCCCTACTTCCTTCTTCTAAGTCCAGAAAGGAATACCACCTACACCAGAGGCTTCATCAGAGACTCCAACCCTGGCTGGACTCACCAGACAGGAGCAAGAAAATCACAGTAAATAGGTATCTTACAAGCATATCTGCATACCCAGAGTATTTTTTTTTTTTTAAGATTTTATTTATTTATTTGAGAGAGAGAATGAGACAGAGAGAGAGCACGAGATGGGGGAGGGTCAGAGGGAGAAGCAGACTCCCTGCCGAGCAGGGAGCCCGATGCGGGACTCGATCCCGGGACTCCAGGATCATGACCTGAGCTGAAGGCAGTCACTTAACCAACTGAGCCACCCAGGCGCCCCTCCAGAGTATTGACTTGAATGGGAACTCAATTTCTAGAAGCCTCCTGGGCCAGCACTCCTAATTTTCAATCTAAGCCTCCCCTCCTCCTTTCCTGCAGAACATCACTTCCTCACTGGCTGGTGTTTGCTAAGGCTGGAGTTCTGTGGAAAATCGCCTCAGAGTAATGAGAACTCAGGGGTTTTAAGGAGGGTGGTAAGGCTGGTTCTACTCAGAGGTGCAAGAAGCTTCCTGTGGTTTTTGGGTGGGTGGGTCAGAAGGACGACGAACTTACTCAATGGCAGTGGTGTCAAGGAAAATGCCCTATAAGTTGAAGAATATGAACTGGGACTTAAAGATCAGATTGTTTTATTAGGCAGAAAAGGTACAGAAGAGTGTTCTGATCGATGAAGAGCAGTGACAAAAACAGTGGACCAAAAGTATATGGTGTGTTTGTGGAGGAGAGAATAATTTGGAACGACTGGTACAGTTTGGGGGAAAGGTCTAGACCAGTGCTGTCCAACAAATCTTTCTGCGATAATGGAAATCTCTGTATCTGCACCATCAATAATGTAGCCATCAGCCACATGCACTAGGCAATTAAAAAGTGCCTAGTACGATTTTTTCCTGAATTTTAAATTAAATTTAAATTTAATTAGTTCTAGAATCTAGAGGAAGATAATGCTGGAGGTGATATCAGGGGTTGGAAAATGAAGGCGAATGAATGAAATAAGATAATAATGAGGGCGAAGACCAGGTCTCATCATGACTGTGACTGGCACTTGCCACGGTGTCTGGAGAAGGGCCCAATGAATACTAACTTAAATATAAACGTTTGTTTTTCACCCAGTAAGGAATGGAAGGCCACTGAAGAATTTACAGAGGGAAGTTATAGGGCCAATATGGCCAGATTCTTTTATTGGAGAGAAGCAAAATTGGAGTCAGAGAGATCAATTGAAAGGTGCTTATACTTTTTTGCAAGCAAAAAACCTGACCCAGGATAATTAGAGTGGAAATAAGGAGGAAGTGTATAATTTCAAGATGAAGAGAAGTAAAATCCACAGGCTCTGGCACCTGATCAGATATGGAGGCAAAGAAAGAGAGAGGAGGAGTGCCTGGGTGGCTCAGATGGTTAAGCGTCTGCCTTCGGCTCAGGTCACGATCCCAGGGTCCTGGGATCGAGTCCCGCGTCGGGCTCCCTGCTCAGCGGGGAGCCTGATTCTCCCTCTGCCGCTGCCTCTCTCTATCTCTCTCTCTGACTCTCATGAATAAATAAAACATTAAAAAAAAAAAAAAGAAAGAGAGAGGAGTCAAAAATTCTTTCAGATTTACTGAGCTCCTACCTCAATTGGCATGGTTCTAGGTGTGAGGAAGATAATAAATCCAGTGGATCTCACATTCTAATGGAAAGAGACAATAACAAATACTGATATACTGACACTGATATTCCAATTTTTATGTCAGATGGCCAAAGTCCTGCGGAGAAAAATTAAGTAGGGAGCTTCGGGGGAATGAAGGTGGCCGAAGAAGGCTTTTCATTGAGAAGGTGATATGTAAACACAGACTGAATAGAGTGAAAAATGCAGATATCTAAGAGGAGTGCATTCCTAGTATGGGGAACAGCAATTGCAAAGGCCTCCAGGCAGAAGCAGGCTTTCTTTGATTAATAAAGAAGACTAGGGTGGCTGGAATGGAGTGTGCAAAAGAAAGAGGGTCAGAAGCTCATTTGGGTGAGCCGACGTAGCTGGAAGATGGATCACATGGGGCTTGTGCGCCACTGTAAGAACTTTGGTTTTTACTCTTGAGTAAGACAGGAAGTCACTAAAATGTTTTAAGACAAGGAATGGCATAATCTGATTTACACTGAAAAGGATCACTCACAGAAAGTGAACTAAGAAGACAAGGGAGGAAGCAGGGAGACAAGTGGAAGGTTACTGCAATAATCCAGGCAAGGAGTGAGGGGGGCTTGTACTAGGGTGGTGGTGATAACTGACCAGATTAAATATTCTCTGAAGGGAGAGCTGGCAGGATTTGCTGATTTTAGGTATAAAAGCAAATTAAAAAAAAAAAAAGAAGCCATGATGACACTAAGCTGTTTGGCTTGAGTAACTGGAAGTACGAAGTTGTCAATAAACCAATTATGAGTTCTGTTTTAGGCTTTAGTACTTGAGATTACTACTACACATCACACACACAGTGGGCTGTAGTTTTGCAAACGTCCAACAAGGCAATGTTAGCAGAAATTAAACCAGGTATGTTTTCCGATGAAGCAATTCCATAGCTGAGACTATCCAAAAGACGTGTGGGGGCTACACGATGGAGACACTGCTGACCATGGAAACAACTTGGAGAGAACTTAAAAGGAGGATTGGTTAAATAAATAAATTACAGTATATGAACACAATGGAAACACTGTTGCCATAAAATGAACAACACATATATTTGTTGATGTTAAGATGTCAAACAACGGAAAAAAAATAAAAATTAAAAAAAAAGAAGAAGAAGATAGCAGGAGAGGAAGAATGAAGGGGGGAATCGGAGGGGGAGACGAACCATGAAAGATGATGGACTCTGAGAAAGAAACTGAGGGTTCTAGGGGGCAGAGGAGGATGGGTTAGCCTGGTGATGGGTATTAAAGAGGGCACGTTCTGCATGGAGCACCGGGTGTTATACGCAAACAATGAATCATGGAACACTACATCAAAAACTAATGATGTAATGTATGGTGATTAAGATAATAAAAAAAAGATGTCAAACAACAGTGGGCGGATAAGGTAACTAATGAAACAGTATGTATAGTGTAATCCTATTTTTTTTTTAAAGATTTTATTTATTTATTTGACAGTGAGATAGAAAGCACAAGTAGGCAGAGGGAGAGAGAGAAGCAGGCTCTCCGCTGAGCAGGGAGCCGGACGTGGGGCTCGATCCCAGGACCCCAGGATCATGATCTGAGCCGAAGGCAGCCGCTTAACTGACTGAGCCACCCAGGCGCCCCAGTGTAATCCTATTTTTATAGGAAAAATATACATATGTTCTATATATGCATGTATGTGTATACATAAGATAGACTGAAAGGATTTTCAATTACATTTTTCAACATTTGTCTCTAGGTGTATATCTACGAAAAGAATCTTTTTTTCTCTATATTTTGAAGTTTTCCCTTAAGCATATGTTTTATAATCATAAGTAATAGAATGTATACCTTCCTCTTCATTGGGGGGGTTAATTATAAAAGGAAATATGAATGGAGTGATTCATGAATGACAGTGAGGTGCTTTGGGGAACTTACATGCTGAAGGAGCTTTATTTCCTCCATTTGTTCTAGAGCCTTTGGGGGGCTTGTTCTCAAACAGTAACTTAAAGCTCCTGACTTTGCACAGAGAAAGTGAGCTTTCACATGAAAATCTTCCATTTTCCTTAGTCTCCTCACTCACCTGTGCACAGACCTCTTGTCAGCCCTCAATCCAGGATATCCTCCTTGCTCCAAAAAGAAATCACACTTAATTTACAGAAGCAACTTCCTACACACAGAAAAAGAAATGGGTCTTAGCCAGTCTGGTAGACATTAACTGAATTACTACTGTTTCACCATTATCGTGTTTTCCTCTCCTTTGGGGCATATAGATGACATTTTCCTGACCTTTGCAGTCAGGCAGGGCCATAAACTGGTTTTAGCCAATGGAACCTCAGCTAAGGGGATGTGTGTCCCTTCAGTCTGAGGCACTGGCAAGACTGCACAATTCTCCAGTGTATTCCCTGATGTGGTGGCCAAGGGTTTATGTGTTAGATGGTACGGCTATAGATTGGTGGAGTCTGCTTTGGTCTGGGACCCTGCCTACACTCATGCACATTAGACGTGTAGCATGATCAAGTTAATAAAAAGTGATTCTGTTAGCCACTGAGATTTGGGGGTTGTTTGCTACTACAGCGTAACAGCCTGTCCTAACTAATATACTAATTCAGCTATATTCTCACTATATAAAAATTCAGACTCTGGCCTATGGTTCATGCGAGAAAGAACAATTTTTTAAAAAGTCAGAGGAAGCTTCAGAAATAATAGAACAGAACTGGTTCATTTCCAACTCTATACACCTCAAAGGGATTTTTCACATTGTGTGAAATCTTTCATGTTGTACTGAATTTTAAGGATGTAAACATACATTTTTCCGGTATAAACATCAACCAAAATCATTACAAGGAGAGATATATACATTCTTAGGCAATATTCAGTATTCTAAGTAAGACAAGAGCAGATAGGTTAAAAAAATGAAAGATTTCTACAGAACAGTAATTCTAAGTACTCAGAAATTTAGTAATGTAATACTTAATAACATAAAAATGTTTAAGATATGATTAAATGAAAAAAAAAACAGGTTACAAAACAGCTGGGCATCACGTGATCCTATTTGTAAAATATAAAGATATATCAATACAGACAATATAGACAGACAAATTAGATGAAAAATGTCTAGGAAGTTTTATCCTTAAAGATTACTTTGGTTATCTCTGGGTTGTGATCTTCAATGTTCTTAGTTTTACTTAAGTGTATGTTTTTCAGTAACTATGTATTAATTTTTAAATTTTTTTCATTTTTTTAAAGTTTTATTTATTTAAGTTATCTATACACCCAAGATGGGGCTCGAACTCACAGCCCTGAGATCAAGAGTCGCATGCTCTCCCAACTGAGCCAGCCGGGCGCCCCAATTTTTAAATGATTTTTAGGTTCTGTTAAATGTAAGCTATTCCCAAATAGCAGATGAAAAAGAAAATACTTACTTTTTTTAAAAACAATCTTCCCCTTGAACATGAAATAATAGCTTAGGATATTCTAAAAACAGTTATATTTTCACAGAATGGCTTTTGTTTTTGCTTTGTCAGCTCCTAATAGTTGCAAACTTCTTGATTTGGTAACTATATTCATGTGTGCTGTAGTCGTGCCTAGAAAAAAATGAAAAGTCATTAGGGTCATGTCCTATGTATAAGTGGTGCTTCCTTTTAGCTCTTCTTGTCAGATGGATCTGTTATGTTTCTGTACTTGCCCCACTATTCTCCAGACAGCTACAAACTCATTTCGCCCAATTGGACACACTTTGGATTTCTGATGATTAGAATGAAAACTGCAAGTCCTGTATAGGACTCAAGAAAACTAATTTCCCTCCACAGAGCTCTTATGAGATCAGTTTGACTTAGACATGACATGACAATGACTGCTCTGGTCATACAAGTTATCTCCTTCTTATGAATTCTCATAGCATACTATCAGGGTAAATAGTGCCCTTTATCATCCTTTACTTTGAACATTTGTATACTAGTATTATCTCACCTATTACATCATTTGCACTTTAAAAGTAAATACAGGAGGAAAAAAAAAGTAAATACAGGTGTGCCTGGATGGCTTAAGTGAGTCTGCTTAAGATTCTCTCCCTCTCTCTCTCTCAAAAAAAAAAAGGGTAAATAGAGACTATAACTTTTATTAAAAAAATTTTTTTTCCCTTACATAATCTCATCCTCTAACGTGGGGCTCGAACTCACAACCCTGAGGTCAAGAATCACATGCTTCACTGACTGGGCCATGTAGGTACCCCAAGACTACAAATTTTATCTTATTTATTTATTTTTAACTTATTTTTTAAAAAAGATTTTATTTATTTATTTGACAGAGAGAGACACAGCAAGCGAGGGAACACAAGCAGGAGGAGTGGGGGAGGGAGAAGCAGGCTTCCCGCCGAGCAGGGAGCCTGACGCAGGGCTTGATCCCAGGACCCTGGGACCATGACCTGAGCCGAAGGCAGATGCTCAACGACTGAGCCACCCAGGCGCCCCTATTTTTAACTTTTATTTATTTATTTATTTTAAGATTTTATTTATTTATTTGACAGATAGAGAGAGACACAGTGAGAGAGGGAACGGAACACAAGCAGGGGGAGTGGGAGAGGAAGAAGTAGGCTTCCCGCCGAGCAGAGAGCCCAATGCGGGGCTCGATCCCAGGACCCTGGGATCATGACCTGAGCCGAAGGCAGACACTTAACAACTGAGCCATCCAGGCGCCCCTATTTTTAACTTTTAAAAAAGATTTTATTTATTCATTTGAGAGACAGAGAGAGCATGAGTGGGGAGAGGAGCAGAAGGAGAGGGAGAGGGACAAGCAGACTCTCAGCTGGGCACAGAGCCCGATGCAGGGCTTGATCCTAGGACCCCAAGATCATGACCTGAGCCAAAGGCAAATGCTCAACCGACTGAGCCACCCAGGTGCCCCTCAAGACTATAACTTTTCAATAGCATTTTGTCTCCTTGAGTTCTAGATTAGGATTTTGCATCTCTGCAAATTCTCTCTTTTTTATTTTTTTATTTTTTTTTAAAGATTATTTATTTATTTATTTGAGAGAGAGAATGAGATAGAGAGCATGAGAGGGGGGAGGGTCAGAGAGAGAGGCAGACTCCCTGCCGAGCAGGGAGCCCGACATGGGACTCGATCCCGGGACTCCAGGATCATGACCTGAGCCGAAGGCAGCTGCCCAACCAACTGAGCCACCCAGGCGCCCTCTCTCTTTTTTTAAAGATTTTATTTATTTATTTGACAGAGAGAGAGATAGCAAGAGTAGGAACACAAGCAGGGGGAGTGGGAGATAGAGAAGCAGGCTTCCCGTGGAGCAGGGAGCCCGATGCAGGGCTCGATCCCAGGATCCTGGGATCATGACCCGAGCCGAAGGCAGACGCTTAACCGACTGAGACACCCAGGCGCCCCGCATCTTTGCAAATTCTTAGTAAATGTCTAATTTCCAAAGGAATTCAATATAAAAATATATGAAGTGGTATGCACAAAAATAGCTCATAACTGAATTATAGAAATATAAATACTCTTTAATAGACAATAAAATGAATAAATTAAGGTACATCTTGATAATGAAATACTATATAGAGATTTTAAAATACAACAGTACTGGGGAGGCTGGGTGGCTCAGTCAGTTAAGCACCTGACTTCAGCTCAGGTCGTGATCTCAGCGTCCAGGATTGAGCCCCATGACTGGCTCAGTGCTCAGCAGGGAGTTTGCTGTCTCTCTCTCCCTCTTCCTTTGTCCCTCCCCACCACTCGTGCTCTCTCCCCCTCTCCTCTCTCAAATGAATAAATAAAATCTTTAAAAAAATACATCAGTACTATGGTCAATGCATTATTAAATGAGGCAGGAAGGTTACAGAATTTATATATATGTGATACCCCTCTATAAAATCACACAGAAAAAATATTTGAAATATATCCATCAAAATATTAAGAATATTTCTGGATGAAGAATTTTTAGCAAGTTTCTATTTTTACAGTAAGTTTATGTTTTTCATAATAAAAATCATAACAATATTGTTTCCATTTAAAAATAAATAACCATAATGGTAGTTAGTATTTATTTTCCTAGCAGTAGGAAAATTATGAGCAACTGAGAAAATATCTATGACACGAATAGGGACAAAAAAGGAAATTAGTGTGACTGAAAACCAATAATAACTAGAAGTACTCTAACAGTCTTTTAAATGTTGACTCATATTCCCTGGTACATTGATATAGCCTCATTATCAAAAACATTCTGTGAATGACCAATTTTTAGGACAGTTCAAATTAATAAGGCAGTGTATGCAAAGCAGAAAGCATTGTGTCAGATATACAGTGAATTTCTTCTCTGTTCAATCACTGATCAGATTTTTAGGTGGGGTCTTTGCAAAATTTGAGCCCTTTTTAATTTATCATTTTGTTTATGACATCCTTTTATTGTTCTGATTAACACTTTGTAAGCATATTTTTTATTAGCTGGATAATATTCCATCATATGAATGTAATAGATGATGGAACATTCCTCTTCGGTTTCTCTATTGTTGGCTGCAAATTTTGGGCATCTCAAAGGATATTACTAGGTATCACTGTCTTAGATTTTAGACCTGTAGTTCTAAATTTTCAGGGGTCTTGAATCTCTTTGAAAATCTTATGGAATGTTAAATCTTCTTCCAAGAAAAAAATCAAATGAATAAACATCTGCAAAAATTGTGAATAAAATTTCATGGAGTCTGCAGAGCCCTGATGTCTAAGAGTGGGGACTAAGACCTTATTTAAAACCCTGCTATAATGACTAACTCACAAACATCAAGTACTACTAACTATATTTTTTTATTTCTCATAATTTATCAAAAGCACAATAAGAATTTGGCTTGAAGCAAATTTAAGACTACCCAAAACCCAAAATGCCCCCAAATCAAATTAGATCTAGTCACTGCAACAAACTTTTTTTTTTTTTTTTGAGAGAGAGAGTGAGGAGTGTGGGGGTGGGGCAAAGGGAGAAGGAGAGAGAGACTCTTAAGCAGGCTGCACTCCCAGTGCAGAGGCCAGTGTGGGGTTTCGATCTCACAACCCTGAGATCATGACCTGAGCCAAAATTGGGTTGGATGCTTAACCGACTGAGCCACCCAATCACCCCCACCGCAACAAACTTCTATCCTATCCAGACTTCTGGGATGTGGCTGTACCAGACATTAAAATATATTGCAAGGCCTCTATAATTAAAACAGTAGTAGTGCATAAATAGATGAATAGACCAGTGGAGCAGAACAGAAGACCTAGAAATAGTACCAAGTATATTTGGAAATTTAGTATATGATGGAGATTGATGGCATCACAAGTTTTTAATAAATGGTGTTCGGAAAACTGGGTAGCCATTTGAAAAATATGAAATTAAATCCATTCCTCATACCATATATAAAATTAAGCTCCAAATGTATCAGAGATCTAAATGGAGAAAGATCTAAATGGAAAAAGATGAAACCATACAGGTATTAGAAAAGAACACAGGTAAATTCCTCTTTAATCCTGGGGTTAAGAAAGTCAAAGTCCAGATGTAATGAAAAAAAATATTGGTAAATTTGACTACATAACATTAAAAAAAAAAACAATGACAAAAAAAAAACAAAAAACAAAACTCCACCATAAACAAAGTTAAAAGACAACTGACAAACTAAAAGAAAATACATGCACCATACATCACCGTGAAGGACTAATATCCCTCATATGTAATGAATTCTTAAACATTGAGACAAAATACTGAAAGAAAAATAGGAAAAAGATATGAACAGATAATTCACAAAAAAGATGTAAAAATGGCCCTTAAGCATATGAAAAGATGTTCATCAACATACTGGAAGTCCTAGCCAGAGCAGCTTTAGGCAAGAAAAAAGAAGTAAATGGCATCCAAATTGGAAAGGAAGAAGTAAAGTTATTTCTGTTCTTAGATGACATGATTGTACATGTAGAAAACCCTAGAGATTTCCCCCCAACACACACACCTGTTAGAACTAATACATTCAGCAGTGTTGTAGGATACAAAATCAACTCACAAAAATCAGTTGCATTTCTACACAGTAATAATGAACAATCTGAAAAAAAGGAAACTAAGAAAATAATTCCACTTATGATAGTATCAAAAAAGAACAAAATGCTTCGGACTAAACTTAACCAAGAAAGGAAATGACTTACACATTGAAAACTACAAAACACTGCTGAAAGAAACAGAAGAAGACATAAATAAATGATAAGATATCCTGTGCCCAAGGATTGGAAGACAAATTCCTATGCTGAAGCCCGAACACCTACTGTCACTGTATTTGAAGACAGGAGCATTGTGGAAGTAATTAAGATCAAATGAGTTTCTAAGGGTGGAAGTAATTGAGATTAAATGAGTTTGTAAGGTGGGGGGTCCCATTAGTCCTATTAGTATCCCTATAAAAAGAGACACTAGAGAGAGCTTGCTTTCTCTCTCTCTCTTTTCCTGTGAAGATACAGCAAGAATGTGGGCATCTGCAAGCCAGGAAAAGAGCCCTAACTAGAAACCAACTATGCTGGCACCCTGGTCTCAGACTTCCAGCCTCCATAACTCTGAGCAGCCTCAGCTGACCAAGACAGATATCAACACTACCTAAAGGGATATACAGATTCAATGCAATCCTTATCAAAACCCAATGATGTTTTTTTGTAGAAATAGAAAAATTCATTCTAAAATACACACAGAATCTGAAGGAACAGTCTTGAAAAAGAACAAAGTTGGAACACTGAACACTGTTCATTGGAACAAAAAACACTGATTTCAAAAATTATTACAGAACTACAGTAATCAAGGGCGCCTGGGTGGCTCAGTTGGTTAAGCGACTGCCTTCGGCTCAGGTCATGATCCTGGAGTCCCTGGATTGAGTCCCGCATTGGGCTCCCTGCTCTGCAGGGAGTCTGCTTCTCCCTCTGACCCTCCCCCCTCTCATGTGCTCTCTCTCTCTCAAATAAATAAATAAAATCTTAAAAAAAGAAAAAGCTACAGTAATCAAAACAGTGTGGTACTGCCATAAAGTCAGATATCTAGACCAATAGCATAGAATGGAAACCCTCACATATGTGGTCAAATACTTTTCAACAGGAATAGACAAGACCATTTATTTATTTATTTATTATTTATTTACTTATTGAGAGAGAGAGAATGATAGAGAGAGAGCATGAGAGGGAGGAGGGTCAGAGGGAGAAGCAGACTCCCTGCCGAGCAGGGTGCCTGATGTGGGACTCAATCCTGGGACTCCAGGATCATGACCTGAGCCAAAGGCAGTCGCTTAACCAACTGAGCCACCCAGACACCCTAGACAAGACCATTTAATGGGGAAAAGGACAGTCTTTTCAACAAATAGTGTCAGGAAAACTGGATATCCATATGCAAAAGAATGAAGATGGACCCCTACCTAATACCATATACAAAAATTAACTCAAAACGTATCACAGATCCAAACATAAGAGCTAAAACTATAAAACTCTTAGAAGAAACTATAGGGGAAATTTTTCACAATATTGGATTTAATTAATCTAATGATTTCACGGATATGACAAAGAAAGCAAAGGTAACAAAAGAAAAAATAGGAATGTTGTGGACTTTATTAAAATTAAAAAACTCGGGGACACCTGGGTGGCTCAGATGGTTAAGGGTCTGCTTTCAGCTCAGATCGTGATCCCAGGGTCCTGGGATTGAGCCCCACGTTGGGCTCCCAGCTCAGCGGGGAGTCTGCTTCTCCCTCTGCCTCTCTTTCCTGCTCATGTTCTCTCTCTGTCTCTCACTCTCTAATAAATAAATAAAATCTTTTAAAAAAATTTAAAAACTTGTGCGTTAAAGGACACTATCAACAGACTAAAAAGACAATCCATGAACCGGGAACAAATATTTGTTATTTGTATCTAATAAGGGATTGATACTTATAATACATAAAAAACTCTTACAACTCAGCAACAAAAAACAACCCAATTAAAAAATGGGCAAAGGACATTTCTCAAAGATATTCAAATGGCCAAAAAGTACATGAAAAGATCCCAACATCAGTAATCATTAGGGAAATGCACATCAAAACACAATGAGGGGTGCCTGGCTGGCTCAGTCGACAGGGCATGTAACTCTGATCTCAGGGTTGGGAGTTTGAGCCCCATGTGGGGTACAGAGATTACTAAAAAAAATAAATAAACTTAAAAAAATTCACGAGATACCATTTTATACTCATTAGGATAGCTATCATAAAAATATTTTAAAATATAAATATTTATGTGTATATATATGTGTGTAACAAGTGTTGGCAAGGATGTGGAGAAACTGGAATCTTTGTGCTTTACTGGTTGGAAAGTAAAATGGTTTAGCATCTGTGGAAAATGGTATGGTGATTCCTCAAAAAATTAAACATAGAATTACTATGTGACCCAGCAATTCCACTTCTGGGTATATGCCCCCAAGAAGAGAAAGCAGGAATTTGAACAGATATTTGTTAACCAATGTTCGTAGCACTATTATCCACAATAGCCAAAAGGTGGAAGCTAGAGGGAAGGGAAATGGGGAGTTATTGTCTAATGGGAGCAAAGTTTTAGTTTTGGAAGATGAAAAAAGTTTTGGTATGGATGATGGTGACGGCTGCACAACAATGTAAATGTACTCAATGTCACTGAATGGTACATTTAAAAATAGAGTGGCCAATTTTATGTATGTTAAAATTTTCTGTATATTTTAATGTATATTCAAACATAAAAAACCCCAACAAACTAATGAAATTGGTTACCTACAATGAGTGGGAACACTGTGGAAAGGATGGGGTAATAGAATTGGGAGAGAAGGAATGGTGGAGGAGTGATTGGGTAGATCTTTTGTCTAATTATGGCCTTTAGGGGTGCCTGGGTGGCACAGTTGGTTAAGCATCTGACTCTTGGTTTCAGCTCAGGTTGTGATCTCAGGGTTATGAGATCAAGCCCTGAGAGCATGGAGTCTACTTGGGTTTCTCTCTCTCCCTTTCCCTCTGCCCCTCCCACCCCACCACGTGTATGTGCTCTCTCTTCTCAAATCACTCAATCAATCAATCTTTAAAAAAAATAATTAAGGCTTTTAGAAACATACAAATGTTTCCTGGGGGCGCCTGGGTGGCTCAGTTGTTAAGCGTCTGCCTTCGGCTCAGGTCATGGTTCTGGGGTCCTGGGATTGAGCCCCACATCGGGCTCCCTGCTCAGCAGGGAGCCTGCTTCTCCCTCTCCCACTCCCCCCCGCTTGTGTTCCCTCTCTCGCTGTGTCTCTCTCTGTCAAATAAATCAATAAAATCTTTAAAAAAAAAAAAAGAAATGTTTCCTGTACTCAAAAAATAATTAAAATCAACCAGGATATATGTGTGTAAATCCAAAATAAAATACAAATGGTAACAAATGAACCAACTATATTACAAATGAGTAACATTACCATATAGGAGGGTGTGAGGAAAACTGTATTTTCACTAAGACTAAAAATAAAAATAACTGTATGAGGTATGGGAGTGTAGGCTGGCAATTCTTTTTTTTTTTAATTTAAAATCAATTAACATATAGTGCATTATTAGTTTCAGAAGTAGAGTTTAGTGATTCATTAGTTGCATATAACACCCAGGGCTCATTACATCAAGCGCTCTCCTTAATGCCCATCACCCAGTTACCCCAACCCCCCACCCCCTTAGCAACCCTCTGTTTGTTTGTTTCCTATAGTTAAGAGTCTCTTATGGTTTGTCTCCCTCTCTGATTTCGTCTTATTTTAGGTCAGCAATTCTTAAACTACTTTCTACTTAGGACTGAGCAAATAGATAAATAAATATATTGTGGTTAATAAGAGTCAACTTTTTTTTTTTTAAAGATTTCATTTATTTATTTGAGAGAGAGACATCGGGGAAGGGCAGAGGGAGAGGGAGAAGCAGGCTCCCTGCTGAGCAGGGAGCCCCACGCAGACCAATGCCAGGCCCTCGGGATCATGACCTGAAGGCAGACGCTTAGCCACCCAGGCATCCCAAGAGTCAACTTTTTCATTGTCAGAGAAAGGAGTTACCAAAAAATAAAAGGAAATGGAGAAGGCTGGAATAAACCCCCTGGTGTTAAACTGGAATTAGAGATAGCATATGAAGCAATGGATTATCCGTATACTCATACAGATAGATATGGATTCGTGTGTGTGTGTACAGATATATATACTTCATAGCTGAGAGTACCTAGAAGCAATGAGTATATCTAATCTTGGTTTCTTTTTTTTTTTTTTTTTAAGATTTTATTTATTTATTTGACAGAGAGACAGCGAGAGCAGGAACACAAGCAGGGGGAGTGGGAGAGGGAGAAGCAGGCTTCCTGCCGAGCAGGGAGCCCGATGTGGGACTCGATCCCAGGACCCTGGGATCATGACCTGAGCTGAAGGCAGATGCTTAACGACTGAGCCACCCAGGCGCCCTTGGTTTCTTTTTTTTTTTTAAGATTTTATTTATTTATTTGACAGAGAGAGACACAGCAGAGAGAGGGAACACAAGCAGGGGGAGTGGGCAGAGGGAGAAGCAGGCTTCCCATTGAGCAGGGAGCCCAACACGGGGCTCGATCCCAGGACCCCGGGATCATGACCTGAGCCGAAGGCAGACGCAAAATGACTGAGCCACCCAGGCGTCCCCTAATCTTGGTTTCTAAATATCATTTTCTACTAAAAGGAGCCAGTGTCCCCTAGGAAATGTACATGTTCCAGAACTGGGGCTGGGAAAGTATAAACAGAGTTAGGGGTCCTTGGGGGGGGGGAGAATAAAAAACCAGACACACAGCATTCTTGATATAAGAAAAGTCATTTTAGGCCTCTGGCCATCTTGTGAAAGAATGTTAAGAACAAACGGCCACTATCAGGCCAGGAGGCAACCTAATCATACCAGGAACGACAAATCAGCAGTAAAATTCACGGAGCTGACTCAAAAGTGAAGACTGACCTGATGTACATTCTTGAATTATATCTGCAGGATCTAAACCCCCTTGAACACTCAGATACCAGACCAATTGGGGCCAGACAATTGATGTTGCTGTCCTTTGCTGGCGCTCATGACTTTGACACGGAGTCAGTCATTTTAAGATGACTTTTGCCTCTGTTCATGCTGTATTCCCCATTGTACAAGACCCTTTGTTAATATATATGCACCCTTAGCTTAAAACTTCCCCAATTCTTTTGTTCAGGGAGACACTGCTTTAGGGAAGATCCCCGGTGTCCTCCCTCACTTAGCGCAAGAAAAACTCTTCCTATTCTTCGGCTGGTTTTGTCTTTTGTTTTTGTTTTTGTTTTTTTTTAAAGGTTTTATTTATTTGACAGAGAGAAAGACAGCCAGAGAGGGAACACAAGCAGGGGGAGTGGGAGAGGGAGAAGCAGGCTTCCCGTGGAGCAGGGAGCCTGATGCGGGGCTCGATCCCAGGACTCTGGGATCATGACCTGAGCCGAAGGCAGACGCTTAACTACTGAGCCACCCAGGTGCCCTTGGTTTTGTCTTTTTGATCGACACCCATCAAGAGATAAACCCAGTTTTGGGTAACAAAAGTACAATATCAGCTTGGAACATCTCATGGTGCCAGAAAATATGGCAGTACTAAAAAAAATAATAAAGGGGACACATTGAAAGTATACAGGAGTCAACTTAAAGGAGTTCCCAATGGCCAAATCTGGGGTAATCTGAGCAAAGACATAGTGACAGTAATGAATTGTAACCTACAGAACTAAAAAAAATAAAATAAAAAACAATCCAATTTATATATACATAATTTAGTAAATAAGTGGGGGAGAAGGAAAATCTCCTAACAGTAGGATCCTATTTAATAAATGTAGAAGGAAGGATGGAAATTTAAAAACCACCATTTGGCAAATAGCCTGTAATAACATTTTCAGGCAAAAATTATCAATGAATGTTAAGATTTGCAGGTGGAAGTAAGATGAGAAGCTTAAGGTATTTCTGCACAAGACACATGTTAATTACAATGGGAAAAATAGTGACTTTGCAGTGGAGAAATTGGACAGACACCACTTTAACCAAGTGATTAAAGTTACCACTAATAATGAGGCAAATTGACCTCTTGTTTCCTGATATGATGTACTGAGAAAAACACATCACTTTTGGGATATTCTTGTCCCAAAAGCATACTCTGAATTTAATCACAAGGAAGCATCAGACAACCTCAAATTGGGGAACATTCTACAATGCAGAATTTACAAAATAAATGGCCAGTACTCTTTACAAGTGTCAAGGTCAAGTAAGACAAATAAAGACCGGGGAACCATGCCAGATCAAAGAAGACTAAGAAGACTTACTAACTGCAACATATGATCCTGGATTGGATCCTCGTGCAGAAAAAGGACACTAAGGGACATTGATGAAATCTGAATAAAGTTTGTAGATTAGTTAGTAGTAGTGTATCAATGTTAATCTCCTGGTTTTGATCATGTACTGTGATTATGTAAAATGGAAACATAACCATAAAATGGTAAAATGGGGAAACAGGTTAAGAATATATGGGAATTCTGGGGTGTTTGGCTGGCTCAGTCAGTGGAGTGTGCAACTCTTGATTCTGGGTTTGTGAGTTCGAGGCCCATGCTGGGTATAGAGATTACTTAAAAATAAAATCTTAAAAAAAAAAGTATATGGGAATTCTATTTTTGCAAGAGTTTTAAGTCTAAAACTAATTCAAAATGAAAAGTTAAAAAAATCTTTTTTTTTTTTAAAGGCTCTTTTTTTTTTTTTTAAGATTTTATTTATTTATTTATTTGAGAGAGAGAGAAACAGCATGAGAGGGGAGAGGTCAGAGGGAGAAGCAGTCTCCCTGCTGAGCTGGGAGCCTGATGTGGGACTTGATCCCAGGACTCTGGGATCATGACCTGAGCCGAAGGCAGTTGCTCAACCCACTGAGCCACCCAGGCGCCCAAAATAATCTTTTTTTTAAAAAAGATTTTATTTATTTGAGAGAGAGAATGAGAGAGAGAGAGAGAGAGCACGAGGGGGAGAGGGTCAGAGGGAGAAGCAGACTCCCTGCTGAGCAGGGAGCCCGATGAGGGACTCGATCCCAGACTCCAGGATCATGACCTGAGCCGAAGGCAGTCGCTTAACCAACTGAGTCACCCAGGTGCCCCGAAAAGTTAAAAAAATTTTAATGAACATTAGGTGTGCAGGAAGCAGGGGGTATATGGACCTTTCAGTTCACCTAAAGGGCTCTCAATAATTTACTCCAATGGCAATGTACTGGAGACCAGGTCCTTTGGGGGAGGAGAAGTTAGGCAAGAAGTTTCAGAAAAAGAAAAGAAAAGCACATCATGAAAAACAAGAAGGGTCTCAGGGAAAGAAGAAAAACTGATGCATCTTGAGCTTAGCTTTTCGATGTTCAATAACAATTCTTTCCTTTTCCTCTCAACATCTTCTTGGAGAAGACTTTTAAAAAAAGGAATTGTGAGTAAGCAGAACATTTTGATCTCCACACAGGAGACAGAAATCAGAGAAGACTGGACATCGTGTCCAATCCCAGTGTCACAGATAAAGGTTGAGGCTATCACTGTCCAGGGCCACAGTCTGTTCTAACTTCACAGGTTCTGCAAAGGTCAGTATACTGGAGTCACAGGCACCTCACATCAGCACACTTGGTGGGACACAAATGATCAGTGTCACACAAACACAACCACACATCCACTCTTGAAACACAGAAGGACACAACCACACAATCACAGACACCTCCAGGCCCTTATACACAGTCACAATCTCACACCCACTAAAAAGACATACACAGTTACTCAATTTTACTCACCACGATGATACGCAAAGTTACTCTCATATAATCACAGCCTTTCCAAACCAATACCCACAACTGTCTCACACAATCACAATCACATACCCACTTGGGGGACACACATAATCACTGGCACTCCAGCCCACCACCCAACACCAACCAGTCATAATTGAACATTGACTCTGAGACAGTCACACTCACACAGGCAAAGAAAGACACGTTACACTTACAAACACAGCACCACACACAGCCACCGTTTCACAGACACACTCCACGGGACACAAGAGGGATACACACGCATCGTCACCACACAGTCACAGACACACAACTGCACACAATACCACACGTGGCTATAATATTGTGCAACCCAAACCATACGCTCACCTTGGAGACATAGAATCATAACCGCACAGACACCCGCACCCCCAAGAACAAGGCGTACAGTCACACATACACAACAGAGACACAAGCAGTTATCACCCACAGTAGCAAGGACCCCACACCCCAACACACAGTATCACACATGGTTACACAAACACAACCAGACTTACGCCCTGGAGCCAGGCGGCCACAACCGCACACTCAGTCACCCACACCTGGTCACGCAGCCACAAAGACTCATTCACAACCCGGCATCCTCAGCCGGCTCCCGCCAGCGCTCACAGACCGGAGGCTCTGGACACGCCCCGTCCCCGCCCCGGACTCCCAGACCCCTCACCTTCTGCCTCCCCTTGGTCGCGTCCGGGTCCCTGTGGAGCTAACGATCTCGCCACGACGTCAAGAAAGACGTAACGTCGAGCCACTGTGGCCTCTGGGAAACGTAGTCCAGAGCCAGACCAGAGACAGCTAAGATGGCGTCCTCGTACCTCAGAGCCTGAGTTTGGCCGTTTGACACTGCGCCTGGGGGAGCTTCAAAGACGTAGTCCCTGCTCCAAACCTCCCACCAGGCTTGAGCTGATTTTCTTCTAAAGCAGGACGACTCACCCTGAGAGCCCCATAATCACTGGAAGTGGCAGCCAAGTTCGTGTGGGACAGAGTGCTGACCAGCAAAGCCTTAAGGGAAATGTAGTTCAAGGCCGGAAAAGCGGCGTTGCTGTTGACAGAAGGTAATCAAATACAAGCCTGGGCCTGGCCACGGTGACCGTGCGGGCCGCGTCGCGGAGACTTCTGGGAGTGCTCGCTCGCCCTCGGAGTGCGCAGGCGCAGCGCGCCGAGTGGACATTTTGGTCTTTGTCCGCGGGTCAGTCCGGCCCCTGGGTCCACGTGGCGCGAAAGTAGGAGGTGGGATGTGGGCGTCTTGGGCCGGTCGGGTCGGGGAGGTTGAAGGGGAGGATTCTGGATCTGTTGGGGCGCGGCGCGAGGATGAAGAGTGGGTTTAAGAGCTTCTGGCCTACATGTGGGGTGGGGGTGGGGGTTTCTGAGGAGGGTTCCAGCGTGTGTGACCCTGAGTTTGTCCGTAAGTTTGACTGGTTGTCGGGATTATTGAGTGAGAAACTGGGTGCAGGATTGTGTATGGCTGCATCTGAGAGGGAGATGTAGGAGACTAGCACTGAGGTAATAATATCTGAGCCGCACTTCGCTTGTCGAAAGTGCTGATAATAACGGTGCCATCTTCGTGGAGTGTTTTTTATTTGAAGGGGGGGAAAAGCTAAGTGAGAACTGATTTAAAAGTGAATTTTTATATAAAAACACATTTACTTTTAATTGGAGTAGAATGCAGATCACCGTGGTTTCTTCTTTTTTAAGCAAGCAAGACTATTTCGAAGGCACTTTTTGTTCGTGGGGGAGCTTGAGACGATCTCAAATCTCCTGATCTTCAGGGTATTTTAATAGGGCTGCTGTTAAGTCCTAGATTAAATGCCGACGTTGCACTTTGAGCAACAGCGTCATATAGCACAGAAAGCCCAGGATTAGAGTCAAGGGTTTGGAGTTCCAGGTTAGGTACGGTTATCTTCGTTCTTTGAAGAAAATTTAGTTGTTGGCAATGTTTATTTACTAGTCTGACCTAGTTTCTAGGTGTCTGACTCCTAAATGAATCGAGGTGTTTCCAAGTTGAATGGATTTTGTGAAGTAATAAAGACCGTTACTCCTTCTACAAAGATGATTTTTTTAAGGAATCCCCACAGTCATCCCTAACAGAATTTTAAATAATAAGAGTTAAAGTAATTGGGTGCCAATTTAATATTTACAAATCAACAGTCTCCAAATAAACAACAGCCAGAACACATAATAGAAGAGAACTATTTACAGTAACAATAAAAAAAGGAGAAACAGTATGCAAAATTATTAGAAAAGAACTTTAAAAAAAAAGTGCTGAGAGGAATAATATATTAATTAGATACACCATGTTTTTAATAGGAAGACGTCATAAAGCGTGTGCAAATTTAAATAAATTTAATAATTCAATGTGATCGTAATAAAAGTATCTACAATTTTTGGGGGGGAGTGGGGGAATTAGATAAACTGACTATGCACCTCATATGGAGAAATAAACTAGAATAGCCAGTAAAACTCTGAAAAAGAAAAGCAGTTGGCTGTGGGGAGGTGGGAGCCCAGCGCTAATGTTTTTTTTGTTTGTTTTGTTTTTTGTTTTTCAATTCCAGTATAGTTAACATACAGCATTGTATGTTTCAGGTGTACAATATAGTAATGTAACAACTGTATATATTATTCAGTGCTCATCAAGACAAGTGTACTCTTAATCCCTTTCAGTTGTTTCACCCATCCCCCTACCCACCCACTTCCCCTCTGGTAACCATCTGTTTGTTCGCTGTAGTTAAGAGTCTGTTTTTTTGGTTTGTGTCTTTTTTTTTTTCCTTTGTTCGTTTGTTTTGTTTCTTAAATTCCACATCAGTGTAATCATATGGTATTTGTCTTTGACTTATTTAGTTTAAGATTATGCTCTCTAGATCCATCCATCTAGTGGTAATGTATTTTAAAATATAAATCCTTAGAAATTAAAATCGTATTGGTGTTAGCATGAAGCAGGCAACATCTATAATTACAAATGTATTTTCTTTTTGGCATGACTGTTTCACATCTGGAAATTAATCCTACAAATGTACCTGCATTTGCATGAAATGATGTAGGTATGAAGTTGCTCATTGCAGGTATAGGTAAAGATTAGCCATCACTGGGAGATTCATTTAATAAAATTAGGTCCATCTATACAACAGAATAATACACAAGTGTACAAAAGAATGAGGAGGAAGCTGTTTGTATATTGACACTGAAATAATTCTAAAATGTATTGTTCAGTGAAAACAAGATGCCAAATGTATGGTATGCTTCATTTGAAGTAAGAAGAGGCAGAAATAATATATGTTTGTATTTGTTTCCATTAGAAAACTCAAAAGATAGGCAAGAAACTAATAAAAGTGGCTATCTCTGTTTGGGGTGGTGGTACCGGGATAGGTAGGGCAAAGGCAAATAGCTTTTTTTTTTTTTTTTTAAGATTTTATTTATTTGAGAGAGAATGATTCACGCGTGGGGGTTGGGGGGCAGAGGGAGAGGGAGAAGCAGATTTCCTGCTGAGCACGGAGCTCGGGGGGGGGGGGGGCTCCATCCCAGCACCCTAGGATCATGACCTGAGCCACCCAGGTGCCTGGGCAAATAACTTTTTATGTTGGTTTTCTAAGTATATGAATTTAGTATTTAAAAGTTAAAGTTTTGTTTTGTTTTGTTTTTTTATTTGTTTTTAAGGAGGACATAGGCCATGGAGCCAGACTGCCGTTAACTCAGAAGTCTGCCACTTTGTACCTTGATGTACTTAAACCTATGCCTGTTTATTTACTAATAGAAAATAATAGTATCTATTCATGGGGTGGTTGGTTGTGCAGATTAAGTAAGGAGTTCTAAGTTCTAAAAAATAGTGCCTGGTATGTAGTAAGTACTCGATAAATGATAAATAGCAGTATTATTACTATCTGCAAAATAATAGTTCTTTAGAAATAGTACAGCCATTTGTACTATTTCTGGTAGATATTTCTGAAAGATTCAGATATATAGATGTTCTTTTTTTATTTCCATGTTTAAACTTTTTTTTTTTTTGACATTTCCTTTTATAACTGGAATGAGGAAGTTAAGATTTCTGTGTTCAAGTTACATTCATCTTTAGAAACCCATCATTATCTTTTTCATGAAAATGTTCTTTGATTTCTGTGGTTACTTTCTCATGGTTGTAATTCAGAACCTCTGATCATGTTTTTTAAAAATCCCAATTGTGACTTACTTTTGGCCAGAGTACATCAGAGATGATCTTCAAATTGCATAACATCAGGAGAGACATATCATTAGTGGTTATATTTTTCCCTTTTTGACCAAAATGAAATCTTTATGATTTACTTTGGTACCATATGAATGTTCATTCCCCATTGATTTAATGGATGGTTTCAACACTGATAAATAATCCTTGGCTAAATCAGCTTCTTTAAGGGTTGGAAAGTGGTGATTTCCTAGTTTTTAAAATTCCTTTTACATTTATTTGATTGCAAACCTCAAATTGTTTCAAATTTTTCTGACTTGTAAGCATCATTATAAAGTTGTGTTCTAGTAACTAAAACTAGTTTTCTTTCTGATACTCATATTACCACAGTTTTAGTTGGTAGACATTCCTCCAGTCTGACTCCTAGTTCATTTTGACTTGCTGCCATTTAATTTGAAAACCTTCTTGCACTCCAGGCCCATTTTCTACCTTCCCTCTTAGCCTTCGAATTTGCCATTTCTCCCAAGGAGCTCTGGTTCCTTTTATTAGAGAATGGTATTAGAGCCCAAGATCTGGGTGCTGACGTTCTCATTGCTGCAGCAGTAATTTTGTTTCAAGGCATTTTGGTGATAGAGCTAGAAAATCCATTTTTAAAAATCATGAGTTCATATAAGTATTTCTAATTCAATTTAAATTTATGATATTTTTATCTAATAATTAGCTCCTAATTGTATTTCATAGTAAAAATTTTGAAACATGTTAACATAAAAGCTTATTTTCTTTGTTTTATCTTTCAATATAAGGAAAGTGGTTTCACAGTAACATTACTGGTATTAACAGTAACCATGAGCATACTTTATCACATGAAATATTTCTTTGTAGCTATTTTGTCCCTAGAATGCATCCTACTAAAGATGTACAGTCAATTCTCTGTTCTAAAGTCTAAATCCTTTCTTTGGGGAACTTTGTTACTCAAGTTAATGTATAGTTGGGTTCATTTGTTTCAATTTGTTTTCAAGTTCAGGGACTGCTTTTTAAAAAATGAATTTGATTACTTAAAGACTAACTAATGGGGGCACCTGGCTGGCTCAGTTGGTAGAGCATGCAGGTCTTTATCTTGGGGTTGTGAGTTCAAGTCCCACATTGAGTATCGCGATTACTTTTAAAAAATTTAAAAATCTTAAAAAAAACAAACAAAAAAATTAAAAGAAACTATATATTTATGTGATACAACAACAAAAGAAATACAACTCACAGTGATAACATCTCATTCTGCTTCCCTCACCCATCACATTCTTTGTCCCA
The DNA here is from genome assembly GCF_011800145.1 of Mirounga leonina. Classification (NCBI taxonomy): domain Eukaryota; kingdom Metazoa; phylum Chordata; class Mammalia; order Carnivora; family Phocidae; genus Mirounga; species Mirounga leonina. The sequence goes on along the minus strand of NW_023270459.1, from coordinate 3,835,574 downwards.
GCCAAGTATAGTTTCTTCCATGTGTCCTGGAGATCTCTTTAATCATTATTTTTTTTTTTTTTCTTTTTAACTGCTGTATAAATAAGATGCCATTGTGTGTGTTTACCATAGTTGATTCAGTTGTTGGACATCTGTTGTTGGACATTTGGGTTGTTTTCAATCTTTTGCTGTTACTAATTGCAGTAATGAATAATTTTTTACCTGTGTCATTTTGGACTTATGCAGGAGGATCTCTAGATTGCCGTAAGTGGAATTGCCCATATAGCTAGGTACTTAACACTCTACTAGCAATGTACAAGAGCACCTTCTCTGCTAGAACCTTACCATTAGAGTATAGTGTTATTATTTTATTTTTTGCCAAAGGCATAAGTGAAAATTGGTATCTCAGTGTAGTGTTATTTACATCTCTTATAAGGGAGGTTGATTATCTTCCATATGTTTAAGGGCTTCATGTATTTATCTGGGAACTGTCTGTTCATATCCTTCTCATTTTTCTGTGGGGGGTCCCATTTTCTTCTAGTAGCTGTACATTAGAAAAGTTAGCCCTATATGAAATGAGTTGCAGTTTTATTTTCAAGTTTAAAAAATTTGTTTTGGTGTTCATTTTTCTTTTTTTAATTTTTTATATTTAACATTTGTTTAAAGATTTTATTTTTAAGTAATGTCTGCACCCAATGTGCGGCTTGAACTCACAACCTGGAGATTAAGAGTTGCATGCTCTTCTGACTGAGCCAGCCAGGCACCCCTCTTTTTTAAAAATTCTGTTGAATCAGGAGGGTTTTGTGGTTTTTTTTCATGTAGTTAGATTTATCAATCATTTATAGTCAAAGCCTTCACCAGTGCTTTCAAATCTTATAATTTTTATAGGGTTTCATTTTTATATTTATATGTTAGTCCATTTAGAGTTTATCCTGTTGTATATTAGGCATGCATCCTCTTTTTCCAGTTGGCTACCCAATTCTTCCAACTCCATTTATTAAAAGTTCTTAAGTTTACTATTTTATTTATTTGTTTTTAAGTTTATTTTAAAGTTCCATTTTGATCATATAATAAATTCTCACACATATTGGTCTATTTCTGGACTTCATAGTCTCATCCATCTTCCAGCCTGTATTCATATACCAATATTTATCTTTTTATTATTGAATCTTTATAATTTTGGTGTAACTAGTCTGTTATTGCTTGTTCTTTTCAGAGTTTCCTAGCTATTCTTCTTTCTTTTTCAAGATTTTATTTATTTGAGAGAGAACGCGCACGCATACACGTATGTACGTGCTTCCAGAGGGTGGGAGGGGGAGAGAATCTCAAGCAGACTCCCTGCTGTGTGCGGAGCCCAGTCTCAGGACCCTGAGATCATGACCTGAGCCAAAATCAAAAGTCAGACACTCAACTGACTGAGCCACCCAGGCACCCCCTTGCTTATTTATTTTTCTTTTTTTTTTTTTTAAAGATTTTATTTATTTATTTGACAGAGAAAGAGAGAGAGCACAAGTAGGCAGAGAGGCAGGCAGAGGGAGAGGGAGAAGTAGGCTCTCCGCTGAGCAAGGAGCCTGATGCGGGGCTCGATCCCAGGACCCTGGGATCATGACCTGAGCCGAAGGCAGCCACTTAACCGACTAAGCCACCCAGGCGCCCCGCTTACTTATTTTTCTATATAAACTTTAGAATTAACTTGTCTAGTTCTCGGGGGGAAAAGCTTATTTTTATTGGTATCGCACGAAATTTATACAATAACTTAGGAGAAAGGGACATTAGATCTTTATGATGTTAAATACTGTCCATGTACATGATATGTATTTTATTTATATGTTCCAGTTTCCTTTTGGGTCCTCTGGAGTGTTTAAATTTTTTTTCATAACAGGTTTTAGACCTTCTTACTAAGTTTATTTCTAGGTACTTTATTTTTTCTATTGCTGTTTTACAACAATGTCATTTGTCGTGGTATATGGGAAAGTTGATTATCTATAAATTAATTTTATTTCCAGCTTAATTTACCGAATTATTGCTTATAATTATATAATACTTGAGACAGCATCCTTAATTTTATTAGAATGTAATAGAAGCTCCTCCAGTGTTTGTTTTTGCATTGGATAAGATGTTGGCTTCTGTGGTCAGATATAGATTATGATTACCTATATATACATTACCCATGCTGCCTGCAACTCTGGGGATGTGAGTAGAAACAAAAAGTTTAAGGCTGAAGCTACTGCTATGCCTCAGATGAAACAACCAGGAAAGATCACATTAATCAAGGAAAACAAAAATCCCCCCAAACTCTAATACTGCAGTCTTTAAAAAAAAAAATCAGGCAAAACAAAATAAGATGTCCATCCTTTTTTTTTTTTTTTAAGATTTTATTTATTTATTTGAGAGAGAATGAGAGAGAGAGCACATGAGAGGGGGGAGGGTCAGAGGGAGAAGCAGACTCCCCGCCGAGCAGGGAGCCTGATGCGGGACTCGATCCAGGGACTCCAGGATCATGACCTGAGCCGAAGGCAGTCGCCTAACCAACTGAGCCACCCAGGTGCCCCATCCTTTTTTTTTTAAGATTTTATTTCTAAGTAATCTCTACACCCAGCATGGGGCTCGAACTCAGAACCTCAAAATCAGGAGTCACATGCTCTATGGACTGAGCTAGCCAGGCACCCCAAGATGTCTATTCTTACTTTCTTTTCATTCCCTCCTTTTGAGTGACCTTCTCTTCACCTAGTTTCTCTATCATTGTATTCTTTTTTTATTTTTTGTAATTTCAAGTTTTTATTGAAATTCCAGTTAACATATAATGTAATATTAGTTTCAGAAGTAGAATTTAGTGATTCATCACTTAACCTATAACACCCAGTGCACATCACAACAGATGCCCTCCTTAATACCCATTTAACCCGTTCCCTCACCCACCTCCCCTCCAGTGACCCTCAGTTTATTCTCTATAGTTAAGAGTCTGTTTTTATCATTGTGTTCTTTATATAGCTTTGCTTGCTTCTTAAAGTTCTAAAAATTGTTTTCATTTTTTTCTTTGTTGCAGTATTTTTCATGTGAGTTTACTCAGCTGTTTGAAAGTTACGCTGTTTGCTTTCACTTTTTCTTGTAGTATCTTTGTATGGATACAGACAAATTATTTTGTTTACTCATGTTTGCATGAGATAGATTTTTTTTGAGACCATTACCAGGAAAAAGGAAACATAATAGCATTCTGTGCTTCAGAGTTTATGTGCCTCTTCTAGTGTTTAAAGCAAATGAGTTCCTCACCCTAATCTGGTTGAAGCCGACTTCTATCTCCCATCTCCCTGTTTTCCCATAATTCTTCACAGTACTTGCCTTCCAGAATGATAAATTCACTTTTAGAAGTTACTAAATCTGGGGACACCCTACTCCCAAGTACTTTTTAAGCATACTCCTGCTTTCCCCGCAGTCCTTTTTTGTTTAATCTAGGTCTTGTTTTATTAGATCCCTTTAGGGTGAGGCCTACTCATTCAGTAAAGAAATATTAGCTGCACAAATCTGAGCTTCTTAAGTTCTTAGAATCCCTCAAAGCATTCCCAGTTCTTCCTAGGCTTCTTTGCAACTTCCTGTTTAGGCCACTTGTGGGTCTGCCTTTGGTACATGGAGTTTGGGAGGGGTTTTTGGTTCTAGTTTTGTTGTTCATTATTAGACTCAGTTGCAGCAGTTCTCACACACTGTCATTCTGAGAATGAATATTTGCTAATTATTTCTGAGATCTGTTATTTCAAAGACTGTTCACCATTCTGTAGTCTTTCTTGCTGTGCCTGCCATACTGTTGTGGTCCCTACACCATATCTACTATTTTGGGTGTTTGGGGCTACACTTAATATAATTTAGAGTGAACGTATTCTCTCTGCTAGTTTTACAAAAGATAATAGAGTGTGTATTGGCTGCCCACCACCCCCATTATTCTTGATATTTTGTATAGTTTTCAGAAGAAGTACTTGAAAGATTCAAAACTAAGCAGCCACCATGCTCCTTTGAAACCTTTCCTTGCCTCTTTGACTGTTGGGTGTTCCTAGGATTCTGTCCTTGATTATCTTCTACATATACTGTGTATATTCTCTAAGCAGTCACAGTCACATTCCACCTATGTCTTCAGCAGCACTGATATTCTCACAGCTGATAAATTCCCATTTCCTTCCTGGGCTTCCTAGGCCTATTCTGAGCTCCTTACGTATATGCGCAGTTGCCTGCATGTTACTCAGAAACCTGACACTCTGGATGTCCAGAATATCAAACTTGATCTCCTTTCCCCTGCAGATTGTCTTCAGCCAACTCATTCTCCCCTATTTCTGTGTACGTTACTGTTTAAATTATGTTCTAAGCCCTCCATCTCTGCCACACCCCAGCACAAAAATTGGTGACCAAGCTTTTTCAACATACATAGTAGATAGTGTGTATGTGTATAAGTAGTAACTCAGGTTTTTAGGATTTTGCTTTTTTTTTATATGATTTCAACTTTATAGAAAAGTTGGATTAGTTCAGAAAGCCCCATATATCCTTTACCCAAATTTACCATTTACGTTTTGGTTTTTTGCTTTATTTTTCCTTCTTTCTTTGTCCAAATATTTGTGTGCATAATTTTTTTTAACCATTTGAGACTAAGTTGAATACATGCTTCCTTTATAAATAAGTATTTCAGCATGAATTTTCTAAGAACAAGGACATTGTTTTTCATGACCGTAGTATGGTAACTAGAATCAGAAAATTTTTAACATTGACACATTGCTACTATTTAATACAAAATCCATATTCAAATTTTGTCAGTTGTCCCAATAATGTCCTTAAAAATTTTTTTTAAGATTTTATTTATTTATTTGACAGAGAGAGACACAGCGAGAGAGGGAATTCCACAAGCAGGGGGAGTGGGAGAGGGAGAAGCAGGCTTCACGTGGAGCAGGGAGCCCGATGTGGGGCTTGATCCCAGGACCCTGGGCCGAAGGCAGATGCTTAATGACTGAGCCACCCAGGCGCCCCTAGAGGACATTTCTAATACATAGTTTTAATCAGATTATAATACAAAGTAAATGTTAGGACTCCAGGAAAACTTTTTGCAGCTTTATTCCTGAATACTCTAAGAACGATTTCCTATGCATTGTATCCTCGTGACTTAGTTCTGATAGGCATCCACTGCTGTTGTCATAGATGTGAGTATTAAATTCATCCAGGAGGGGCGCCTGGGTGGCTCAGTTGTTAAGCGTCTGCCTTCGGCTCAGGTCATGATCCCAGGGTCCTGGGATCGAGCCCCACATCGGGCTCCCTGCTCCGCAGGAAGCCTGCTTCTCCCTCTCCCACTCCCCCTGCTTGTGTTCCTACTCTCGCTATCTCTTTGTCAAATAAATAAATAAAATCTTTAAAAAAAAAAAAATTCATCCAGGAATAAGGGCCATGGTTAAAATCCACTCAGGAACCTATGTAGGAATGTGGTGGTACAGAACAGTAGCAACCAGTCATGTAAGGTATGAACAGCTTTCCTATGTAAGTGAAATTCTGAGAAATAATTCTTTTTTACCCCATTTCTGGATGTGTGGAAACTTAAATGGTTTAATGGGTATGGCTTTGAAATTCAGGTTTCAGATAGTCTTAGTCCCTTTGCTTATTATAATTTTGTGTGCTTTAATCTCTAAGGCAAAAGGTCATTACTTTGTTCTTTTTCACAGGGCTGCTTCCTTGTGTACCTGGAAACTGCACCTGCCTCATCATTCAGAAGGCCTGGAGGCCCCAGGGCTCAGCCTGAGTTCTAGGATGGTACTTTGGCCCCCAGCATTAACATTCTAGTGCTGTGTCATTTCCCCAAAAGCAGGTTATAAACTGACCAAACTGTATGTGATCCTCTGTTGAATAAGAAGACACTCTGGATGGTGGAGAACAAAGTGGAAAGGAAATTTGTTCAGGTGAGTGAATGGCAAGGCAGGTCACAGTTGTTCAGGCAGCATTGATACCTTTGAAATACTCAGGGATGTTTTCTTATAGTCCCTAGACTTGGAGTATTTACTTGGTATGAATTCTTTAGATACCTGGATTACATTTACAGTCATGATTTTTTCTGCTTCAGTACTGTATTATTTAATCAGATTTTTTAGATGCCCCTCTTAGCTCCATTCTGGATGTCAGCACTTCACACTTTATTTGTATTACCTCTGTGTGATTGTTCTCCCTTTCATTCATACCCTCATCTCATACCTCCCAATGTGTATAGACTTTTTTCCTCCCATGCATTGTCTTTTATAGGTCTTAAGTCTTTATATATTGTCTGACATTTAGGTTCCTTTTTATTACTTGCCACCTTCTTTCATTCTTTCAGTGGTTAAATGCCTCTGAGTTATGTTTTACATCTGTAATCATGCTTTCTCTTGTCTTCTTATCCCACCTTCTCCCCCATTACACATCAACAAACAAAGCCTCCCTTTCTCTTCCACCCCCATATACCTCTTTCAGAAGTTGTTGCCTTAGCGATCAGTTCTGCCCTTTTCTGCTGTATGTGCATATAAATGTTATGAGTCTTTGTTTGGTTTTTAATATAATAACATGAGCTTGTAAAAATTGTTGAACATCAAGGTGTACAGTGAAAAAGTCTCTTAACTCTTTATTTCAGTCCTATAGATTTTTTTCTAAAGATGCAGTCATGGGGCGCCTGGGTGGCTTAGTCCGTTAAGCGGCTGCTTTCGGCTCAGGTCATGATCCTGGGGTCTTGGGATCGAGCCCCACATCCGGCTCCCTGCTCAGCGGAGAGCCTGTTTCTCCCTCTCCATCTGCCTGTCACTCTGCCTACTTGTGCTCTCTCTCTGTCAAATAAATAAATAAAATCTTTAAAAATATATATATATAAAGATGCAGTCATTTTTAAGAGTTTCACATGTAGCCTTCTTGAGGTAGTCTGTGAATAAACCAGCATATATTATATATCTATGCTATAAATATGAATATATACGTATGTAAGCCCTCACTTTTCCTTTTCATATAAATGGTAGTATGTATTCTGTTGGGTCCATAGTTGTTTTTGTTTGTTTTTGTTTTCTGGGAAGGACTCTTATCAACACATTTTATTTGACCTGTCTCCTATTTATGGACATTTAGGTTGTTTCCAGACGTATGCTTTTGAATACACAAGTGCATATATACTTATTTATATTGTTTCGCAGAGGTAGTACAGATACAACTATATAGTGATTTATCCTAAGTGGAAATGCTGAGTCAAAGTTATGTTTATTTATAGACTTGACAGAAATAAGCATGTTCTCAAAAGTAGTAAACCAATTTACATTTTTCTCGACATGGTATATTCATATAGTTGACAAGTATTTATTGAATGATATTATTAGGTACCATTTCAGTTACTAAGGAGATGTCATTGATTAAAGTTTTCAAAAATTCCTCCCTCCTGAGGAAGACACGCTGTGAGTAAATAAGTAAAAATATATGTTCTATCAGATGGTGGTAGTGCTCTGGAGAAAAATTAAAGCAAGGAAAACCAGCATAGAGAAGGCCAGTTGGTAGTTATAATTTTTTTTTTTAAAGATTTATTTATTTATTTGAGAGCGCGAGAATGAGAGAGAGAGAACATGAGTGGAGGAGGGTCAGAGGGAGAAGCAGGCTCCTCGCTGAGCAGGAAGCCCGATGCGGGACTCGATCCCGGGACTCCGGGATCATGACCTGAGCCGAAGGCAGTCGCTTAACCAACTGAGCCACCCAGGCGCCCGGTAGTTATAATTTTAAATGAGTTGGTCAGGGAAAGGTCTCACTAAAAGCATGACGTTTGAAAAAAAGATGTGAGGCATGTGCAAGTGAGGCATGTGGTATTTGATGGAAGAGCATTCAGCCAGAAGGAACAAAAAGTGTTAAAAGCCCTGAGGCTGGAGCTTGCTATTTTAGAAATACTGATCAGGGCAGAGTAGGCTGGCACACAGTGAGCACAAAGGAAAAAGAACAGGTTTGGTTAGGTAACAGGCCAAATCAGAGACTTTGACCTTTATTTTGAGTGATTTGGGAGACCATCAAAGGGTTTTGAGCAGAGGAGTGATAAGATCAAAATTATATTTTGGCTGTTGTATAGAAAATAAGGTATGGGGGGCCAAGGCTAGGAGATTAATCAGAGGCTATTGCAGTAATCTAGGTAAGAAAATGGTAGTAGTTGAGCTAGTGACAAGTCATATTCTTATATTTTATTTTTTTAAAGATTTTATTTATTTGAGAAAGAAAGCAAGAGAGAGAGAGAGAGATCACGAACAGGGGGAGGAGCAGAGGGGCAGAGGGAGAGAGAAAAGCAGGGAGCCTGATGTGGGGCTCCATCTCAGGACCCTGGGATCATGACCTGAGCTGGAGGCAGACACTGAGCCACCCAGGTGCCCCAGATTCTTAAGATATTTTAAAGAAATAGCTGACAGGATTGGCTGATAGACTGTGTTATTTTTATTTATTTATTTTTTAGGTTGTATTGTTTATAAGAGGAAGAGGAATCACACTGATAACTCCAGGGTTTTATCTAGAAGAGAATGAGTTAACATTTCCTGAGATAGGAAGACTTCAGGAATTTTGGGAGATAGATCAAGAGGTTTGTTTTGGACTTGTTGATTGTGACGTGTCTACTGATCATTTAAGTGCATATTCATATAGGCAGTTAGATATACAAGTCAGGAATTTAGGGAGATAGTTGTGACCTTCTGTTCTGCCGTACTAGTAAGTTCTTTATTTACTGATGGTATCTCTGTATTTCCTTGCTCCATCCTACTTTCCCTACCATTTAGGGATGCTGGTGGGTCCACCAAGTCTTCTGTATCCAGCCTACATTCCTGGATTCTGTTACTAGAAACAAGGTGATGATTTGGCCCCTGAGGCTGTGCCTTATGTTTTCGGAGAGCACTGTGCCTGAGAACTCTTCCTAAAAAAACAGCAATGGCAGCTGCCTGCTAACTATCCTCATAAGATGTTAGAATTATAGCTACTTCCTACTCTTCTCAACAATGCAGTTTTCCCTTTTTTTTTTCTTCCCTGTTTTTCTTTATCCTTCACAGATGTGAAAAGTGGGCAGAGATGTTCTTATTTTACCCATTTTAGAAGAAAGGATCTATTTATGTCGTGTGAGTCACCCCTGTAGGAATTCTCTCGCACTTCTGCTTGATTGGTGCCTTGACCTGAGATGTTGCTTTATCTTTCTAAGTGTTTTCTTATCTTTTGCTTTTATTTTTTTCCCCTTTCTCCTCTCACTGGAGGTGGCTCCTTAGAACACTGCATTCTGCCTTTCCTCCTTTTCTTTATAAATTAAATCCCAGAGACTCATTTTTTAAAAAGATTTTATTTATTTGAGAGAGAGTGTGTGTGTGCCTGAGTGCAAGTGGGGAGGAGCAGAGGGAGAGGGAGAAAGAATCTGAAGTGGACTCCATGTGCAGTGCGGAGCCTATCCCACAACCCGTGAGATCATGACCAGAGCCGAAACCAAGAGCTGATGCTTAACTGACTGAGCCACCCAGGCCCCCCAACACTCATTTATTCTGAAGTTAGAAGTAACTCTATAGTATCAGTTTTTATTTTTCCAGCCTTTCTGTCTTGCCCACCATAATTTTACCTGTTTATACGATAAACAACTGTCTGATTTGTTTCATTCTTTTTGTATCACTGAAGTCATTAATATAATACCCAAATTGGAGATTTCAGCTCATTATTTTCAGGTCCAGAGAGATTACCTAAAACCAATTTCATATTATGTCTGGATTATTTATTTTCTCATGATCTTTGAGATATGGTCAGCCAAGCCTTTAAAAAGATATACTTTAATCTTATCAAGAGAGGACATATTAACTAACCATGAATATAAATGTGAACGTATTTTCTTTATAATATTCTTTGAGTCTTCGCTTTTGATTACGCAATGTTCTACCTATTCAGGTCCTACTTATCATTTAAACATGTTCCTCTTTTGTTGATCTCCCCTTCGACCATCCTGTTTCACATTTTCATGGAAATTCAAAAGTCCTGAGTAAGTTGTCTTACATGTTTTTATATTTTGGTATCTGGAGTCTATATTATAACCTGTTGAAAAGAAGGCCCATGTTCTGTCTCCCGTTTTGATTAAATATGAGATACTTATTAACTAATCTATGAATTGTTGTGGAAGGATTGTTATTGATCAATTCTTCTTTTTCAGTTTTTTATCCATGAACATTTTCAAATATTAGAATCTGAAAGAAGAGTACAGCATTCTCCCATATACCACTATGTAGATTCAATACTTAATTTGCTATGTCTGTTTTATATGTCTCTCCCTGTGTATGCATATTTGTATGTGCTGAAATGTCATGACACTTCACCTCTAAAAAATTAAGTATTCATTGTCTAAAAATAATGGCATCATTCTACGTAACCAAAATATCATTACTCCTTAGATGGATTAGCTATAATGCCCTAATATGTAATAATTAGTCCATATTTAGATTTCCTCATTTATATCCAAAATACTTTTATAGCTTTAAAAAAATTTTGTTCTTTTTTTTTTTTTCTTTAACTATACCCGGTGTGGAGTACAGCTTTTTCTAAAATGCCAGAATCCAGTCAAGGTTTAGACTTTGGATTTGGTTGTTGTTGTCTTTTTAGTCTTTAAAATCTAAGTTCTCTCTCTTCCTTTTTTCTCCCATGGTATTGCCCCTGGCATTTAAAAAATTTCTGCCATCAGCCATTCAAAGAAAAGAGTAGAGTGACTAATACAATCCAGCATTTCAGGTTATAGTTAGGATGTTAAGACTTAGCTATATACAAATTCGGTTTAAAGATACTTAGTATGAAACATTTTAGGAAAAGTGAATCTGATTGTAATTAGAAGTTCAGGGAAAGATGTTCATAAGTAAGAGACAAGATTGGAGAAACCTTTTTAGGAGCATGTTATTGGAGCTGCTCTCAGGAGGTTCTGTAGATTCTAAGATGGTCAAAAAATAGGAGGGGTCAAGTTAAACCAAAGAAGGACATGAGGAACATAATATGCATAATTGTGATTCACTGATTGCATAATTAACATGCTTGACAGGCTCTTCCTCAGGTCTGGTGAATTTCTTTAAAATCTGTTCAGAATGCTCTTCTTCAGATACCTGTAAGGATCACTTTCTTCTTTTATGTCTTGAATCTTGCCTTCTCAGAGGCCACTCTATCTAAAATTAAAACTCTACCGTTCTCTGATCTTTTTTCCATAGCAGTTACAGCTTTTTAACAAACCATCTTCTTTATTTATCTGTCCACTATAGTGTAATCTTGATGAGGACAGCGAATTTTGTCAGTTTTGGTCAATATTGTTTATCCCTAGAGCTTAGAAGTGTGCCATGCACAGAGTAAGGAAAGAAGGTATTTGTTGAAAGAGTAAAGAGAAATGTTTTGAGTAGCAGTTTTCAGACTTCCACTTTTTTTTTAATGACAGCTTTATTGAGATTTACTTCACATAACATAAAATGCATCCTTTTAGAGTATACAATTCAGTGGTTTTTAGTATATTCCCAAGTTGCACAACCATCACCACTAATTCCGGAACATTTTCATCTGCACAAAAAGGAAACTTGGTACCCATTAGCAATCACCTTTATATTCTTAAAACTTGAGGACCACCTGGATTTTAAAAATTTTCATAACAAGTAAAAGATCTGTATGTATGGTGACAGATGTTAACTAGACTTGTAACCATTTTGCAGTGTATACAAATATCGAATCCTTGTCGTACACCTGAACCTAAAGAACGTATAATGTTATGTCAATTATACCTCAATTACAAAAAGTAAAAGGAAAAAATAGTTAATGGTAGGGGCGCCTGGATGGCTTTTTAAAAAAATAGTTAATGGCAAATTTTATGTTGTGTGTTTTACCATAATGGAATATATAAACAAACATGAAGACCTTTTGGTTTATGTGGACTTTAGTGATATTTGCCTTATTTAAAAGTAAAATTGAGGAACTTTTAAAAGTGTATTTATTAAAAAATAATAACCCCATTACTTGTAAATTTAAATTATATTTCTTTTTTTTTTATTAAAGATTTTATTTATTTGACAGAGAGAGGGAACACAAGCAGGGGGAGTGGGAGAGGGAGAAGCTGGCTTCCCACCGAGCAGGGAGCCCGATGCGGGGCTTGATCCCAGGACCCTGGGATCATGACCTGAGCCGAAGGCAGATGCTTAACGACTGAGCCACCCAGGTGCCCCTTAAATTATATTTCTTTCTTCCTTCCTTCCTTCCTTTCTTTTTTTAAAGATTTTATTTATTTATTTGACAGAGAGAGACACAGTGAGAGAGGGAACACAAGCAGGGCGAGTGGGAGAGGGAGAAGCAGGCTTCCCGCTGAGCAGGGAGCCTGATGTGGGGCTCGATCCCAGGACCCTGGGATAATGACTTGAGCCGAAGGCAGATGCTTAACGACTGAGTCATACAGGCGCCCCTAAATTATATTTCTTAATAAAAATAATTTTCCAGGGACACCTAGGTGGCTCAGTCAGTTAAGTGCCTTCGGCTCGGGTCATGATCCCAGGGTCCTGGGATCAAGTCCCACATCAGGCTTCTTGTTTAGCGGAGAGCCTGCTTCTCCCTCTGCCTGCCGCTCCCCCTGTTCATGCTCTCTCTCCCTCTCTCTCTGTCTCTCTCTCTGACAAATTAAAAAAAAATAATTTTTCAAAATGAAAAAGTTTAGTGAGAAGAGAGTCAGTGTTTGTCATATCTATATCTTTAATGTCTGGTTTAATAGAAGACAGCTAGATTTCTCATTTCTGCTGTTGTAACATGTTATCTTGGTTGACGTATATGAAAAAATTGTGACTTCGCACAGATGTAGTTAGAAAGGGAGAAATATTTCAGTAGCCTTTTCAGATAGTTGTGGATATTCTTTGGTACTACATTAACACCTGATAAATAATTTTTTCAAGATTAGCTGCAATATAGAATTTGAAACTCTGTATTTTTTTGTTTTCTTAGGTAAAATCTGTTGGTCTGTCTGAAAATTTGAGTGGGTCTCTTGCCCATGCATGACTTTTGAAACATCATGTATTGGTCAGTTAAGTTATACAGATCTTTCAAATATTAACATATCAAAGTCTTTTTTTTTTCTTTTTTTTTTTAAAGATTTTATTTATTTGACAGAGAGAGACACAGCGAGAGAGGGAACACAAGCAGGGGGAGTGGGAGAGGGAGAAGCAGGCTTCCCGCTGAGCAGGGAGCCGGATGTGGGGCTTGATCCCAGGACCCTGGGACCATGACCTGAGCCGAAGGCAGATGCTTAACGACTGAGCCACCCAGACGCCCCATATCAAAGTCTTTTAAGTATTGGGACCTATCAATCTCATGGTGAAGGATACAGATTTTCCAAAATTTTAATTTTTGTTTGAAAACTCAAATTTTATCGTTGGCAACATGTACTGTTCTTTGTTTTTCTTGAAATGATTCTCACTTCGTTCTGTCTCAAGAAAGTACCTGCCAAATAATACCCAAGTCTGAATAACCATAATTTGTAAGGCAGTCATTTATTAATTTATTGAAGTAAATTAATAGTGCTCCATGAAAAAAGTGACTAGTTTAGCTCACAACTTATTTAAGACACCTTTTTGAGACAACTATTATCCTTTCATGTAGAACAGAAGTATTTGTGTAGTATAGAATTTTATTTATTATACTTTTTTTTCTTTCATGGAATTTATATTTGTCATACTTTTGTTTCCTTGGTTTTCTGTATTTAGCACAGACTCCATAGAATAGTTAAAAGCTCTCTAAATACTAGTTTCCACATGGTCAAATGCACTGGGAAATTTTTTTCCCCATGGAGATTTACCTATAGAATTTTTGTCCTTCTGCCCCAGTCAGAACTGGCTGTACTTTGACCTGATAGCTCTTATCTTGTAGTTTTTCATCAACATTATCAAAGACTTTTTTTCATTTGTTTTCCCCATGCTTTATCCCCTTTCTTGGATTCTGTATCACCTTCTCTGCCTACTAATTTGGTGGAGCTCATCTAGTAGCATCCTGAGAGGAAAGGTGCATTGAGATAAAATTTTTTAACATTTGCATACCTGAAAAATGGCTTTGTCCCATTAGATTGGTAGGCTAAGCTTAGAATTTTCCCTCAGAGTTTTGTCTTTTAGCTTCTCGTTTTTCTGTTGAGAAATTTGGTGACATTCTGATTCCTGTTCCTTTCGGTGATACATATCTACGTGTAGTTGGGTGATATATGTGTGTGTGTGTGTGTGTGTGTATATATATAATAGTTTTTTTTTTATTTATGGCCTCTTTTTCTTTTGAAATACCATGGTGATACATGTAGGTATGCATCTTGTTTTCATCATGCAAGGTACTAAGTGTGCCCTTTAAGTCTAGAGATTCATGGCTTACAGGAGAGGAAGCTTTTTTTGGTTTTGTTTTTCTTTGAGTATTTAATCAGTGTTCTTTTGTTTTCTGGAACTTACTTCACTCAGCTAATATGTTACCTTGGTTTATGCTCTGAATTTGTCTTTTAAAAAAATTTATTGAGGTCTAATTCACCCACAACATTATATTAGTTTTAGATGTACAATATATTTTTTTCCCTAAGATTTTATTTAAATTCAAGCTAGTTAACATACAGTATATTATTAGTTTCAGGGGTAGAATTTAGTGATTCATCAGTTGCAAATAACACCCAGTCCTCATTACATCAGGTCCCCTCCTTAATGCCCATCGCCCAATTACCCCATCCCCCCACCCACTGCAACATAATTGATGCTTGTATATATTATGAAGTGATCACCACAGTAACTCTAGTTAGCATCTGTCAACACACATGGTTAAAGAACTTTTTTTTCTTCCGATGAGAACATTTAAGAACTACTCTCTTAGCAACTTTCAAATATGCAATACGGTATTCCTAACTGTAGTTCCCATGCTGTACATTACATCCCCATGACTTATTTCATAACTGGAAATTGTACCTTTGACCCCTTTCACCCATTTTGCCCACACCCCAACCCCACCTCTGGCAACCATCAGTATGTTCTCTATCTATGAGCTTGGTTTGTTTAAGATTCCACATAGAGGGGCGCCTGGGTGGCTCAGTTGTTAGGCATCTGCCTTCGGCTCAGGTCATGATCCCAGGGCCCTGGGATCGAGCCCCGCATCGGGCTCCCTGCTCGGTGGGAAGCCTGCTTCTCCCTCTCCCACTCTCCCTGCTTGTGTTCCCTCTCTCGCTGTCTCTCTCTGTCAAATAAATAAATAAAATCTTAAAAAAAAAAAAAAAGATTCCACATATAAGTGAGATCATACATTGTGTTTGACTTCTTTCACTTACTGTAATATCCTCAAGTTCCATCCATGTTGTTGCAAATGGCAAGATTTCGTTCTTTTTAATGGCTGAATAATATTCCATTGTATGTATGTACCGCATTGTCTCTGTTCATCCATTGATGGACATTTAGATTGTTTCCATAACTCGGCTGTTGTAAATAATGCTGCAGTGAACATGGGGGCACATATATCTTTTTGACTTAATGTTTTCATTTTCTTTGGATGTATAACCAGAAGTGAATATGGTTAGTTCTATTTTTAATTTTTTTTTTTAAAGATTTTATTTACATTTGACAGAGACACAGTGAGAGAGGGAACATAAGCAGGGGGCGTGGGAGAGGGAGAAGCAGGCTTCCCGCGAAGCAGGGAGCCTGATTCAGGGCTCGATCCCAGGACCCTGGGATCATGACCTGACCCAAAGGCAGACGCTTAACAACTGAGCTGCCCAGGTGCCCCTATTTTTAATTTTTTGAGTAACTGGCATTGAATTTGTTTTTTTTTTTTTTTTAGATTTTATTTTTATTTTTATTTATTTTTTAAAGATTTTATTTGTTAGAGAGTGAGCAAGAGAGAGCAGGGGCAGAGGGAGAGGGAGAAGCATACTCCCTACTGAGCAGGGAGCCCAACATGGGGTTTGACCCCAGGACCCTGGGATTATGACCTGAGCCAAAGGCAGACACTCAACTGACTGAGCCACCCCGGCACCCCTAAGATTTTATTTTATTTTATTTTTATTTTTTATTTTTTTAAAGATTTTATTTGTTTATTTGACAGAGACAGAGACAGAGCAGGAACACAAGCAGGGGGAGTGGGAGAGGGAGAAGCAGGCTCCCCTCTGAGCAGGGAGCCCCATGTGGGACTCAATCCCAGGACTCTGGGATCATGACCTGAGCTGAAGGCAGCTGCCCAACGACTGAGCCACCCAGGCGCCCCCTAAGATTTTATTTTTAAGTAACCTCTGCACCCAACATGGGGCTCAAACTCACAACCCCAAGATCAAGAGTCTCATGCTCCACCGACTGTGCCACCCAGGTGTCCCTGAATTTGTCTTCTTAAAGCTTCTTCCGGGAAATACTTGTCACTTGGGCTTATATTTCATTGGCCAAACAGGTTAGCTGGCCATGCCTGAGTTTGCTAGGGTGAAGTACTATAATCCTTCTCCAGTAAGAGGACCCTGTTAATTAGTGAATAATACAGTCTAACTTCCCACTCCCCATCTTAATTTCAAAGGAACTTTTTGTTTCTTGCTTATAGAACCAGATTATTGTTTCACTGATAAAATATCATCTGTCTGATTGGTTTTAGGTTTTGTTGCGGTTTATTGTTCCTTACCTATATTTCTCAGACATTCTTACTTTTTCTTTTGATGTTGATCTGTCTTATTAGTAGGGGTTCCTCAAATGTGTTTGAAATACTGGCTGCGACCATATTTAAGACTGATCCACTAAAAGGTGATCACAAGTTCTTTCATGCCTGGTTGCTTCTAGTCATCTGGTAGGTTTCAGTGAATCAAAAGTAGAATGCCATGGGGTGGGGTACCTGGGTGGCACAGTTGGTTAAGTGTTTGACTCTTGGTTTTGGCTCAGCTCATGATCTCAGGGTCGTGAGATCCAGTGAGGTCGTGTCAGGCTCTGTGCTCAGCAGGGAGTCTGCTTGAGATTCTCTCCTTCTCCCTTGGCCCCCTCCCACTCGTTCTCTCTCTCTCTCTCAAATAAATCTTTAAAAAAAAAAAAAAAAGTGCCTGGCTGGCTCAATTGGTGGGCTTGTGACTTTTGATCTCGGGGTTGTGAGTTCAAGCCCCATGCTGGGTGTAGAGATTACTTAAAAATAAAATCTTAAAAAAGTGGGGGAGGGGAATGCCTTATGGACCAGGGTCTCCACAGAATGATTATACTGCTTTACCCACACAAACCCTGATGTGTCCAGGTCCTTTGTTTTGGTCCAAAAAAAAAAAAAAGAGAGAGAGAGTACAGGTGACAGATAACATCTTGGAGGGGTATCTACTGAGTTTTTTCATGGGCTTTTCAGGTTTTTCAGAGAAGGAGCCTTTCATACCCTGCTCACAGGTATATATTACGAAGGCCAAACCTTTTTGGCATGAGCTACAGACTGTCCTGGAGGGCTCACCATATTATGTACAGATTTAATCCCATTGATTTCAGTGTAGCACCTCTCCCTTATCATCTCTTACTGGATATCCCTGAGCCTGGAGCTTCTCTGATTAAATTTCTGCAAAGAATAATTTCCATTTCCTACAAAGGAGTCGTCCTACTGGGAGGGTAGTGCTCCAACTGCACTTTATATAATCTTTTTTTCAGCTACCATCCTTTATTCCTTCTTTTGAGGTACTTGATTCCCTTCATTTCCTTAGTCTTTCTGATATTTTGTGGCATAAATTGGTTTGACATTGGCATCTTCTGCAGTATCTTTACATACTTAAACTTCCTCAGCTCTGCTGTGTTGAAAATCTTTTGTGTGCTCTTATGTTATCAGGAAGTTTGTTAATGTCTGTGTGTATTGATGTCTCTAGTCCTGTCCATTTTTTCTTGTGAGCTTGTACCATTTTCCCTTTTCTTGTCTTTAATTGGAGTTTTGGAAGGAAGCAGTTGTTGGTTAATTCCTTTCCTTTTCTTAGACATCCTGGGAGACTTTCTCAATTTTATGTCATCTTTTTATCCTACTTGTTAATTCCTCATTGTTGGTTACATTCAGTTTGCTGAACTAAGAAATGGGAAAGGTTATTTTTCAAGAGTAATCCTTAAGCTCTGTGTGCCCGTGAATGTTAATTTTCTATGCAGATATCCTCCACAAGCGTTTCCTTCTCAAAAGTTATTTGGTGACATTGGTCATGAGGATTTTTTCATACTGTGAGGTGGGCTTCCAGAGTTCATCCCAAAAGCACAATCCAAAATTTTATTACTAGTAATGGGAAAACTCATAAATAATGGTAACATAAAGCTAACATTATCGAGTGCTTACCATTTGTCAGCCACAGTACTAAGCACTTTATACATTCGCTCCTTTAAATGATGATTCTTTGTACTCCATTTTAGAAGAAGCCTGAGAAGATGATGAGCAGATAGAGAGGCAACAAGACTTGGGAAGGAAGTTGCATCCATCTTCAGTAAAGACTGAGGAAAAACAAAAAGCAGTGAATATAAGAAAATTGGAAAAATACTTCCTCTGACCTCAGACATTATATCTTTTAAGGGCAACATCTTTTTCAACTTACCTAGAAAGAATTTGAAACACAGTTTAGCTTATAATCATGAGGGAAGTTGTGTAGGAAGGAATCATCAACTTCATTTAGTTTGGAAATCCTGCCACAGCTTATTCTTTATGGTAATAACCCCCTTTAAGTGTAAGTCAGTGTGGAAATGCCTTAGTTAAAAAAGTTTGAACGCTTTCTGAAAACAGAGCATTCATACTGGCGAGAAACCCTATGAATTTACTGATGTGGGAAAACTTTCACTCACATGTCACACCTCATTAAATGTAGAAGTCAGGCTGGAGAGAAACCCTGTTCTAAGGAATACTGAGGAGCCTTTAGCTAGATGACAGATCTCATTGAGCAGAAGAAAATTTTTACTGGAGAGAAACCAGTGAATATAACAAAACCTCATTGAGCATTAGAAAATTTATACTTGGAGACAAAGCTTGTAATGTACTGTGTATTATAAAGTTTTCTCTTGAATTTTATCCCTTTACATTTGAAAGGTCATACACACAGAGAAGCCCTTCAAATGTAAGAAATGTGGAAATACCTTCAGCCAAAAGTAAATCCTCATTCATCAAAAAATTCATACTGCAGAGAAACCTTGTGAATGTGGGAAAGCTTCCATTCAGATGTCACACCTCAGTCAGCAGAGAATTTGTAGTGGGGAAAACCCCTTTGCTTGTAAGGTATGTGGGAAAGTCTTCAGCCACAAATCAAATCTCACCGAGCATGAGCATTTTCATAATAGAGAGAAACCTTTTGAATGTAATGAATGTGGAAAAGCCTTTAGCCAAAAGCAGTATGTCATTAAACATCAGAACACCCATACTGGAGAGAAGCTTTTTGAATGTAATGAATGTGGAAAATCCTTCAGCCAGAAGGAAAACCTCCTTACCCATCAGAAAATTCACACTGGAGAGAAACCTTTTGAGTGTAAGGATTGTGGGAAAGCTTTCATTCAGAAGTCAAACCTCATCAGACACCAGAGAACTCACACGGGAGAGAAGCCTTTTGTATGTAAGGAGTGTGGAAAAACCTTCAGTGGCAAGTCTAACCTTACTGAGCATGAGAAAATTCATATTGGAGAGAAACCCTTTAAATGTAGTGAATGTGGAACAGCTTTTGGCCAGAAGAAGTACCTCATAAAACATCAAAACATTCACACTGGAGAGAAACCCTATGAATGTAATGAATGTGGAAAAGCCTTCTCTCAACGAACATCACTTATTGTACATGTGAGAATTCATTCAGGTGATAAACCTTACGAATGCAATGTATGTGGAAAAGCCTTCTCTCAAAGTTCATCTCTTACTGTGCATGTGAGAAGCCATACAGGTGAGAAACCCTATGGTTGTAATGAGTGTGGGAAAGCTTTCTCTCAGTTCTCAACCCTTGCTCTGCATTTGAGAATACACACAGGTAAGAAGCCTTATCAATGTAGTGAATGTGGGAAAGCTTTTAGCCAGAAGTCACACCACATTAGACATCAGAAAATTCATACTCATTAAAAACCATGTAAATATCTTAAAAATTGGAAAGCATTGACTAAGAATTTAAGCCTTGTAGCACATCAGAAATAATCATGCTCAAGGAAAGTATCACAAATGAGGAAAACAAAAGCGAAAAACGTCCTGGACACCAGGGAATTTATACTGAAGAGAAAGACATTTGTATGATAAAAATCCTGCACCCAACAAAAAAGCTGATGGTGCAGGTAATGCTGAAACTTTAGATGCATTTCCACTAAAATTGGGAATGGGAAACATGCTTCTTATTGCTGTCTGCATAGATCTGGAGATTTTCACCAATGTAATAAAAAAATAAGTTGTAAGTTTTGGAAAGGAAGAGACTTTTATATTGATTTAGCAGAACAGAAGAGATTCTGGAAACACCTATGCATTTATTAGAATTTAGACTATGATAGAAATGGCAATGGGAGGTGAGAAGATAATGAGACTATGTAAACAATGATTTGGAGGTAATCTGTTCTCCAAGGAAAAAAACAAACTATGAACATATATATACACCAAGGTAAGATCCAAGAAGATAAAAACAGGAATATGAAAAAGCTACATACTGAAATGGTTATGACCTTGGGAGTAGGGAAACATTCCTTATAACAAGTTTAAGAATACCTAGAAATTCTGAGTTTGTATGCTTAGGAAATATATACCAGTCTATTTACTGTGGCATGATTTGTAGTAGCCATAAGTTGGAAACAACTTAAATGCCCATCGGGAACAAAATGGAAAATACTTAATGATGAAATACTGTATATCTGTAAAATTTAACAAGCAAGATCTACATGTATTACAGAGAAAGATCTCAAAAATCATGTTGAAGGGGGAAAATGAAGTTGCAGAATAACACATATATTACAATGACATTTTTGTAAATTTTAAAACTTTTCTCACAAAATTCAGTACTATGTATTGGTAATGGATACATATATGTATGTATGTTTTTAAAATGTTTTTGAAATGGATTGGAAGATACAGACCAAACTCTTGATAGTGGTTGCTTGTGAAGAGTGGAGAAGGGAAAGGGGATGAGTGTGGGAGGGATGGGATGGGGACTGTTTAAAGGGACTTCAATTTTATATATAAACATCCATTTCTCTTAAAAACTAAAAAGACTGCAAGTAAATATATCAAAATACTGGATAATTCTGGATTGTGGTATATGGATATCTTGTCTTATTTTTTGTACTTTTCTGTATTTTTAAATTTTCTCAAAATTAATAAGAATGGGGGTGAGGATGGGAACACTGTACCTGTAGAAATCATGTTCTAATGGATTCATTCCCAATCAAGTACTAAACTTTTTATAGAAAATATTTCTAAAATTTTATCAATAATGAGTGGATGGACTTGCTCTCTATGTAATACGAAATTATCTATTTTATTAAAATTAAAAATGACAGCATAATCCAAATCTGTTTTATTTTTACATGTTATGGTGTGCACTGTATGGTCTGTCTTTACATTTCTAACATTACTTTGCAACATACCATTTGAGCTTAGAAATTTTTAAGAACTTTTAGTTCAGTAAGTGTACATGCACATACTTCATATAACTTGTCTTTTTCAGATAAACTGATTTTGGAATACCAATTTTGCTGTCCTGTACATTTTCATGAGAACAGCTTAAGTTTTGGGAGAACCTGGGTGGCTCAGTTGGTTAAGCTTCCAACAATGATCTCAGCTCAGGTCTCCCCTCCCCGCTTAAGATTTATTTATTTATTAAAGAGAGTGGCGGGGTGCAGAGGAAGAGGGAGAGAATCTTTGAGCAGACTCCTAGGTGAGTGTAGAGCCCAATGCTGGGCTCCATCCCAAAACCCTGAGATCATATCCTGAGCTGAAATCAAGAACCGGGTGCTTAACTGAACCACCCAGGCACCCCAAATCTTAGTCCTTTTTAATATGAAGTCCCCCACCCCCCTTTTTTAAAAAGGTTGTTCTATATTAATCTACTGAGGAATTATACCGCATGTTTGTACACCATTTTATTTTATTTTTTTAAGATTTTATTTATTCATTTGAGACACAGAGCATGAGCAGGGCGGAGGGAGAAGCAGGCTGCCTGCCGAGCCAGGAGCCCAACGTGGGGCTCGATTCCAGGACCCTGGGATCACGACCTGAGCTGAAGGCAGACGCTTAACGAATGAGCCACCCAGGCGCCCCTGTACACCATTTTAAAATTGCCTCCATTTTATCACCTGCCAGTTAAGAAAAATATTGTATATAAGATTTTAGTCCTAAAACATTTTCCTAAAGTATTTTTTTCTCTTTAATCTGTCTTGCTTCACTTTCACTCTTAACTCTGCTCCTGTTTGTGCAGCTTTGGAGTCAACAGAGTAATTAAAGCCTGACCCTAAGACAAAACCAGGGGAATGCCTTATGTGTTCACTGGCTATGGCCTAGGACTCCTCCCCCACAGAGCAAAACTGGTTGTATTGACCCATAGAGGAAAATTGAATCTGAAGTTCAGAATTGTTATTACTCAGCATGTCAGGAGGTGGGTGATCTGAACCCCCGGGTACGTCTATCTTACTTCATTCTAATTGGTAAGTGACTTGACAGTTGGACACCTGAATCATTAGACAAGATTTGTAAGATAAATCTTGGTTAATCCCACATTGCCTGGATAAATACCTTCTATAATACCCAAACCATGTAAGGGCCACTAAACAGTCTCCTTTATTTACCCCAAGCACAACAAAAAACCTCTAAAATGTCCTAATTATCAGTCAACCTTAATCTACCATTTAAGGTATTCCTTAGTTGTGTCTGTTACGGTAAGCAACACTTTCTTTGCTTTCCTTGATTGCATATGTATTTCAAATTTAAGGTTCTGTGTCTAAAATACTAGCTCCAACACAAGCTTTTTTGTGAAAAAAACTGGCTTTGTAATGTTACTATTTTCCACCAATGAATAACAAAGTTAAATGTGATTTTGTCATACAAAGTAATGATAACATAAGCTGGCATTTATTTAGCCTTACTTTTTTTCCCCAGTGTTTTCATCAAAGTCAGTGATTCTTAAACTTCAGTGTACATTAGAGTCACCGAAAGTGCTTGCTGCTTGAGCTTTACCTCCAGAGGTGCTGATTCAGTAAATCTGAAGTGGGAGCTGAGAATTTGTATTTCTTTTTTTTTTTTTTAAAGATTTTATGTATTTAACAGACACAACGAGAGAGGGAACACAAGCAGGGGGAGTGGGAGAGGGAGAAGCAGGCTTCCCGCCGAGCAGGGAGCCCGATGCGGGGCTCGATCCCAGGACCCTGGGATCATGACCTGAGCCGAAGGCAGACGCTTAACGACTGAGCCCCCCAGGTGCCCCTTTTGCAAACTTTTTTGACGAATACTTGCTTACCACCTATTACATGCTAGACATTAGATACACAGTATCAAGACAACATGCTGCTGCCCTTTTGAGATTTTTTTTTTTTAAAGATTTTATTTATTTATTTGAGAGAGAATGAGAGAGAGCGAATACATGAGAGGGGGGAGGGTCAGAGGGAGAAGCAGACTCCCTGCTGAGCAGGGAGCCCGATGCGGGACTCGATCCAGGGACTCCAGGATCATGACCTGAGCCGAAGGCAGTCGCCCAACCAACTGAGCCACCCAGGCGCCCCCCTTTTGAGATTTTACTAGTGCTCTTGTTGGGGGTGGGGAGTTGTTACATTTTTTATTTTGTGATAAACAAGGAAAATAATGCACTAGTAGGAAGGGAAAGTTTTGTGGGATGTGGTTGAAGATACAGACATGGAGCATAAGATGTAAGGATCATAGGATGTTGTGTTGAACAAAGGCTTGGATTTTATTAAATGCAATGAGAATCAAAATGAGTATGGCAGTGATACGACTAACATTTTGACACTTGATCATTTGATGCTTTTGAAGAGTGGATTGAAATGGGAACGAGTAGAGGCAGGGTGACCATTTAAGAGTTGAATAATCACTGACACGAGGTGTTTCACTGGAGATAGAAATGGATAAATCTGGATTCTTTTGGAGGTGAGCTAACAGGATTTACTGAGGTGCATGATAACAGGAAGACCTCAAGCACAATGCCAACTTCTTAAACGTATAACTGGTTAATTAATGTTGAAGGCTATGGAGAAGCATTTCGGGAGGGAAAAGAATCCATTATGGGTACATTAGATTTGAAAAGCTTGTTTGATGCTATGTGGAAATAAGAGGAGACCACTCACTAACTTTGGAATCAACCTTTTAGATAGTGTTAGGTGATAGGTAAGATCACTCCGGGAAAGTATGTGTTTGAGAAAACAAGAAAGCTTAGTTTGGAGCCTTGGCACTCCGATGTTTAGGAACCATGTAGAAAAAGGAAAAGTCGGGCGCCTGGGTGGCTCAGTTGGTTAAGCGACTGCCTTCGGCTCAGGTCATGATCCTGGAGTCCCGGGATCGAGTCCCGCATCGAGTCCCGCATCGGGCTCCCTGCTCGGCGGGGGGTCTGCTGCTCCCTCTGACCCTCTTCCCTCTCGTGCTCTCTGTCTCTCATTCTCTCTCTCTCAAATAAATAAAATCTTTAAAAAAAAAAAAGAAAAAGGAAAAGTGGCCAATCTCCTGTGCTAAGGAGAAAGGATATCTAGAGTTTGGTGTCTCAAGCCAAGAAAGAAAGATAATCATTCTGTTGATAGCTTCTACAAAATTGAGTAAGGTGAGCACATGATGTCTTTTAGGTTTGGCAATATGTAGGCCATTGTAGACCTTTTGAAAAGGCTGTTTGGTGGACTGGTGGGGTCCTAAACCAGATTGGAGCAGCATAGGATAAATTGGTAAGAGTATGGCTCTGCTATCAGCCTACCTGCTATTATTATTATTATTAAGATTTTATTTATCTGACAGACACAGCAAGAGAGGGAACACAAGGGCGCCTGGGTGGCTCAGTTGGTTAAGCGACTGCCTTCGGATCAGGTCATGATCCTGGAGTCCTGGGATCGAGTCCCGCATCGGGCTCCCTGCTCGGCAGGGAGTCTGCTTCTCCCTCTGACCCTCCCCCCTCTCATGCTCTCTCTATCTCATTCTCTCTCAAATAAATAAATAAAATCTTTAAAAAAAAAAAAAAAAAGAGGGAACACAAGCAGGGGGAGTGGGAGAGGGAGAAGCAGGCTTCCCGCTGAACAGGGAGCCCGATGTGGGGCTCAATCCCAGGACCCTGGGATCATGACCTGAGCCAAAGGCAGACGCTTAACGACTGAGCCACCCAGGCGCCCCTGCTACTATTTTTGAGGCTTTCTGCAAGTTTTGTAACATTTGTGCCTCAGTTGCCTTATCAGTAGTGCATCATCTCATACAGTTGTTGTAATTAAATAATTAACATTAAAGAAAATCTTAGTACTCTGTACATAATAAATGCTCAATAAATGTTTATCACTATTAGACTGAGTTAGATAGTGAACAAAGATAGGAAGAGGTGACAGCAAGTATAGATTACTTGAAATATCTTGCTGGAAGCCCAGAGTGAGTCAGATTGAGGCAGATGTGAGATTAAGGAAGGGATTTTGGTTCTTTATTTTTGGTTTGTTATTAAAGATAGAATATATAGAGTATGTTTATAAACAGATGGCAATGCCCCAGTAAGGTAACTTCAGTACACAATATTTGAGTGGCTAAGAGAAGATGAGCTGTTGCATAGATGACCCAGCTGGTGGTTGATAGGAACTGGCTTATTTTATCTGAACAGGAAGGAAGAGAATGTAAGCATCAGTGCAAGCACATCTGAAAATATGGGAAGAATAAAAGGAGTTCTTATCTGATTATATTTTCTCAATGAACTATCAGATAAAGTTGTTTAGTTAGAATGAAAGCTGGAATGTGTAAGATTTGAGGAGATAATAGGAGGTATGTTATACTTAAGAGTTGAAACATGCTCATGGATCCCCAGCAAAATGAAGGCTGTTAAATTTTTCATTAAAAATCCCCTTTTCAGGGCGCCTGGGTGGCTCAGTCATTGGGCGTCTGCCTTCTCCTCAGGTCATGATCCCAGGGTCCTGGGATCGAGCCCCACATCGGGCTCCCTGCTCAGCGGGAAGCCTGCTTCTCCCTCTTCCACTCCCCATGCTTGTGTTCCCTCTCTCGCTGTGGCTCTGTCAAATAAATAAATAAAACCTTTAAAAAAAAATCCCCTTTTCCTCATCAAGCAATCCTCATTTCATACATCCCTAAGATGTATCCAGTTTGAATTGCAGAAAACCCCTGGGTTTTATGGAGTTGGCCAAGAACATACGAATGGTAACTTTTCTCCAATGATTTCAGATGTTAATCACATTTGAGAAACTTACTCAGATAACCTGCTAAATGAAAGGGAATTAATGAGAGTTTGTTATTGAATGAAAGTTCTATATAATGAGATTATTCTCCTAAAGAACTAAAAGATAAAATGCAGATGGTTGGAGGAATGAACTTTTGGGCAAATCTTCATTAGCTGTAGAATTAATATGGAGCCAGGGAATTTTTGGCAATGCTACATCAGGAATCTTGTAGAAAATAAGTTGATATGTGATAACAAGAAAATACTGGAGACCAGACAAAATATACCAAGGGTTAAATATTTATGCAAAAAATTTTTTTCAACATAAATATTTTAAGGAATAGTGACTATGTAACAATGGTAATGTCCACTTTGTGGAGTTAACAAAAGAACTAAAATTTTGAGAAGCAGGGGCACCTGGCTGACTCATTCAGTAGAGCATGTGACTTTTTTTTTTTTTTAAAGATTGAGAGCGTGCAGAGGGAGGGAGAGAGAATCCTCAAGCAGACTCCCCTCTGAGTGCAGAGCCTGAAGTGGGACTCAACTTCACAACCCTGAGATCATGACCTGAGCTGAAATCAAGAGTCCATTGCTTAACCAACTGAACCACCCAGGTGTCCTGAGCATGTGACTCTTGATCTCAGGGTTGTGAGTTCAAACTCCACGTTGGGTGTAGAGTTTACTTAAGAATAAAATTAGAGGGGCGCCTGGGTGACTTAGTCGTTAAGCATCTGCCTTCGGCTCAGGTCATGATCCCAGGGTCCTGGGATCGAGTCCCACATCGGGCTCCCTGCTCTGCGGGGAGCCTGCTTCTCCCTCTCCCACTCCCCCTGCTTGTATTCCCTCTCTCGCTGTGTCTCTCTGTCAAATAAATAAAATCTTTAAAAAAATAAAATTAGGGGCGCCTGGGTGGCTCAGTCAGTTGAGAGTCTGCATTCAGCTCAGGTCATGATCCCAGGGTCCTGGGTTCAAGCCCTGCGTCGGGCTCCCTCCTTAGCGGGGAGTCTGCTTCTCCCTTTCCCTCTGCCCCTCCCCCCTGCTCCTGTCCTCTCTACCTCTCTCTCTCAAATAAAATCTTTAAAAAAAAATAAAAGGGGGCACCGGGTGGCTAGTCAGTTAAGCGTCTGACTCTTGGTTTTGGCTCGGGTCATGGTCTCAGGGTTGTGAGATTGAGCCCTGGAGTCCCATGTAAACCTGCCTGAGATTCTTTCTGTCCTGCCCCTCCCACTTCTCGTGCTATCTATCTCTAAAATAAGATCTTAAAAATAAAATTAAAAGGGCACCTGGGTGTCTTAGTCGTTTAAGCATCTGACTCTTGATTTCAGCTCAGGTCTTAATTTCAGAGTCATGAATTCAAGCCCTGTGTTGGGCTCCATGCTGGATGTGGTGCCTACTTAAATTTTTTAAAATTTAATTAAAAATAATAAAGTTTTGAGAAGCAAACTTTTATGAGCAAGTTATTAGGTTAAAGCACTCTAAGGTCCTTTTATTTCAAGAGGATGGCATACATATTGTCTTAAGTGTGCATGTTAAAGTAGCCAGGGTAGCCACTAAGAGGGAGAGGCAGCAGGGAAAGAGAACTTCTAAAGTAGAAGAAAATGGAATGAGAAAAGAACCAACCCAAAGAAAGGCAGGAAAGTGGAAAAAAAAAAAAAAGGTAAGTAGAAACCATAATGAATATTTGAAATAAATCTAAATGTATCATTAATCCCAATAAGTGTAAATGGGCTCAACTTTTCAGTTAGGATCAAAGATTGTGAAAGGATGGGTTTTGGGTGTTTTTTTTGCTTTTTTGTTTTAAAGCAGCTATATGCTGGGGCCCCTGGGTGGCTCAGGTGTTAAGCGTCTGCCTTCGGCTCAGGTCATGATCCCAGGGCCTGGGATCGAGCCCCGCATCGGGCTCCCTGCTCCACGGGAAGCCTGCTTCTCCCTCTCCCACTCCCCCTGTTTGTGTTCCCTCTCTCGCTGTGTATCTCTCTGTCAAATAAAATCTTAAAAAAAAAAAAAAAAGCAGCTATATGCTATTTACCAGAGTCCCATCTAAAAAGATAAGGACACGGAAAGGTGAAAAATACAGAGAAAGATGTACTAGGCACATAGCATACAAGAACAAAATAGTCTTTAAGGCAAACACATTGATAAAGTCATAGAGAATGGTAAAAATCTGAATTCACCACGAAGGTAAAATGATTCTAATATTGTATGTTTTTGTGGGGTTTTTTTCGAGACAGAAAAAGTGCAAGCTTCTGTAGGGTGTGGGGGATGGGCGGTGACAGAGGGAGAGAATCCCAAGCAGGCTTCACACCCAGTGCAGAGCCTGATGTGGGGCTTGGTCTCATGACCCTGACATCATGACCTAAGCTGAAATCAAGAATCAGTAGCTTTACCAACTGAGCCACCCAGGCATCCCTAATGTATGTTCTTTAAGTAAAAGGAACCACACAAAGAAATTTGACAAATTCACCAAATATTTTAAAACTGGAGCAAAGCCAATTCAGTGTAAACTCATGATCATTTCTATCATTTTAAAATTACTTACTCTTGAGTGTCTAAAAAGAGAGGAGATAGAGGTCTTTGGAAGATATGAGTTGGTTCCCAAATTGTGCCATGGCATTGACCTGGCTTTTTCTTTTTTTTTTTTTTTTTTTAAGATTTTATTTATTTATTTGAGAGAGAGAGAGACAGCGAGAGAGGGAACACAACAAGCAGGGGGAGTGGGAGAGGGAGAAGCAGGCTTCCCGCAGAGCAGGGAGCCCAATGCAGGGCTCGATCCCAGGACCCCGGGATCATGACCTGAGCTGAAGGCAGACGCCCGACAATTGAGCCACTCAGGCGCCCCTGACCTGGCTTTTTCTACTCAATTTCCTTACCCATCAATTATGGATAAATCATTCAGGCCTGGCCTTCTAATTGGGCTGTGTGTAAGTTGGAAGACTCATACTCTTTTTGAGAACCCTTTCACCTAATGTACCTTCAAGCAGGAATATCTCTATTTTTTCTCTCTCTCCTAACTCTGGGGAGTGCCACAACGCATGAATAGAGTGGGGTGGGAAAGCCACATGCACATACATTTTGTTGCCTTCAGGTCACTTATTCTACTGCTCTTGCATGTTTTTACAGTGCAGTAAAAATGGGCAATTTCCTAGGGTATGGTAGGGAAGCCAATAACAAGATGTAAAATTACCATTTCTATACAAGGTACACTTTCTGAGCATACTCAGAATAAAATAAGGAAAGATGGTTAGCAAATATTAAGAGTGATAATCCTGAGTGGCTGGAATTATAGATGAGTTTGGGTTTTTTTAAACTTTTTCCCCCACCCCTATCTTTTAAAAAATACATGCATTGTATAATAAAAGTGAACAACAAAAGTCCATTTATTGAGTTCCTTATAGAATTCCTGTTTGGCCAACTTGGAGTTCTATTGGAGTAAGTTTGGTAGTTTTTAAGCTTTCAAATCTGATTGCATAAATGAAACTGATATGTAATTTCCTTTTTTAACTTAATTTTTTTTTAAAGATTTTATTTACTTATTTGACAGAGAGATACATAGCGAGAGAGGGAACACAAACAGAGGGAGTGGGAGAGGGAGAAGCAGGCTTCCCGCTGAGCAGGGAGCCCGATGCGGGGATCAGGACCCTGGGACCATGACCTGAGCCGAAGGCAGACGCTTAACCATCTGAGCCACCCATGTGCCCCTTAAGTTTGTAATCCACGTGATATGTTCTCATTCATTGCTGTTCTTTACCACTGTGAAAATATATGTGAGAAGAGGACTGGCCAATTGGGTAAGTTTTCCATGCAGATGATGATGAACTAAAGATAGAGGAAATTCAAAAACGAATGTAAAGGTTTTCAGTGAATGAGGAGTGTTTGTATTCTAGGGCTGCCAGAGCAAAATACCACAAAACTTAAAACAAGCCATCAAGTTTGTGGTATTTTGCTTTTCTCTCCCCATTCTGGAGGCTAGACGTTCAAAACCAGTAGGTGTGATCCGGGACATGCTCCCTCTAGAGGCTGTGGGGAAGAATGCTTCCTTGCTTCTTGCCTCAGGCATTCCTCGTTTTGTAGTTTCATGGTCCCTTTCCCCTAGGCTCCTCTGTCTGCAAACCTCTCTCTTTTATAAGGACATGAATTATTGGATTTAGGGCTTATCCTGATGCAGTATGATCTCAACTTTATTACCTCTACAAAGACCCTGTTTCCAAATAAAGTCACATTCATGGATACTAGTGTTAGGACTTAAACATATCTTTTTGGAGACATAATCCAACCCACAACCTGGAAATCAGTAAACCTAACTCAAACAGCAGTTTCTGTGAAAATAAGCTTAGATACATAAGTCCTTAAAATTGCCAGCATGAGTTTGAGCAAATCTAGCTGGAAGGCATCAGTTTCTTAAAAAAAAAAAAAATTAGATGCATGAATTTTTCTCAAATCTATATTCCCAGAATGAGTTTTGAACATTACAATATTTCAAAATATAGGAAGGGGTATTAACATAGAACATAGCTCTCACTGAAGGACTTTCATTGTGAGGATGAGGGATGCAAACGTGTAAGCAACAAAACAATGACATCTGGGATCCATAGGATGTGAGGCATGGGGAATGAGCAACATCAACTCTAGTGGACGATAGGGAAGAGAAATCCTAAGGAAAAGCGTGGCTAAGTTAAGGCAGAAAGTGGAGGTAGAACTTTTAGTGTTGAGGTTTAGCACATATGCAATGTTTGTGATATGGTTGGCAATTTTAAGGGCAAAATGAAACGATTTTGCCCAGACAGTAGTAGAGGGGAAGTGTGAGGATGGTTGACTAACAGTGGCTATGCTGACAGGTCTGAAAAGTGGGGGTGCAGGGGCTTCATAGCTCTGTTTGGTTGGCTTTCTTATGTAAATTCTCTGAACCACTGCAGACAGTCACACCCATCTTTTTCACCTGGAACCAGACCAGTTTTAATTTTTCCTAACTTCATTTAAGTGTAAATGGTTAAATGTTTGGTTGTCTGGGTTGCTGAGATAATTCAAGGATTCCTGTCAGATACATAATCTAGGAAGGAAAGGGCAGGAGAAGCTAAGTTGTTGTTTTTTAAGATTTATTTATTTTAGACTACATGAGCAGGGGGAAGGGCAGAGGGAGAGAGAAGGGGGGAAGCAGACTCCCCACTGAGCATGGAGCACGGAACCCCTCAGGGGGGCCCTATCCCAGGACTTGAGATCATGACCTGAGGTAAAACCAAGAGTCAGACACTTAACCAACTGAGCCACCCAGGCGCCCTGCAAAGTTTTTATGATAATAGAGTCATATAGAATGTGGTCATTGGTAAATGCAATCTCCATGTATCTCCCAGGGAAATCTAAAAGATGGCTTTGGTTATCTCATTGCCATTCAAAGAATAAATGTTTATAATTCTTCAATTCTTTTTTTTAAGATTTTATTTATTAGGGAGAGAGAGAGCACAAGCAGGGGGAGCGGTAGGCAGAGGGAGAAGCAGTCGCCCCGCTGAGCAAGGAGCCTCATGCGGGAGTCAATCCCAGGACCCTGGGATCATGACCCGAGCCGAAGGCAGATATTAACTGACTGAGCCACCCAGCTGCCCCTATTTCTTCAATTCTTGTGAAGAACAATCTGAATTCCTTATATCATTATTCAAGTTCTTTCATATTTTGTTCACTTTCTACTTTTCTAGTTTTACCTATCACTAATTTATAACTTTTTTTTTTAAGATTTTATTTTATTTGAGAGAGAGAGAGCACATGAGAGGGGGGAGAGTCAGAGGGAGAAGCAGACTCCCTGCTGAGCAGGGAGCCCGATGCGGGACTCGATCCAGGGACTCCAGGATCATGACCTGAGCCGAAGGCAGTCAGCATGTGCTTTATATAGTAACTAAAAATAGATTGCTGATGGTCCCAGATCTTGCTTTGCACTCTTCCACATTACCAACTTTTCTTATGCTTTTTCCTCTGCTTGGAATGTCCATCCATTATAATTCTTAATTACCAGCTATCAAAATGTATTTGCCATCAAAGGCAGAGTTCAGCTGTTCTTTTTTTTTTTAAGATTTTATTTATTTGAGAGAGAGAGAGCACATGAGAGGGGGGAGGGTCACTTGATCCAGGGACTCCAGATCATGACCTGAGCTGAAGGCAGTCGCTTAACCAACTGAGTCACCCAGGCGCCCTCAGCTGTTATTCTTCCATTGAGCCTTTCCTATTCCTGCTTTTGTACACTTAGAGATCATAGGTTCCTAAATAGTAACTACCAATAATTGAGTCTTTAATATTTGCCAAACACTGTTCTAAAAACTTATAATGTATCAAGTCTATGAAATGTGGTCACTCATTTTCATTTTACAGATGAGGAAATAGAAATTTACATAGCTAGTAATTAAATATTAGTTCTTAAACCATTATTGTAAAAGAGCATCTTTAGAGATGAAAGGGAAGCTCAAGACTATTGCAACCCCTTTATTTTATTTTTTTCTAACCCCTTTATTTTATAAGTGAACAAACTGAGACCAATACAATGAAGCAATTTGACTGAAGAACTATAATTAGCATAATGAATAGATAGGCAGAGTACCAAATCAATCTTAACAGCTTGGTAAGTTATCACAAGACCAAGAAAAATGACACTGAAATTATGAAAGGGAAAAATATAAAAATAGATCTAGAATTTCCTCTATATGTATAATAGACATATAAAAGGGGAAGAAAAGGACAGATGTACAAGGTGGAAGTAATAATTAAAGCAAAAATGGAAGATTCCCTGCCTAGGGGAGGATTGAGTAGAGGTACTTTTCCCTGTTTCTCCTAAGTACAAATAAAACCCTGGATGCTTAGAGAAAACAAACGTAAGATTTTGAAAGTGGAAAGAAGACACAGGGTTGGGACCATGGGACCTAAGGAATAACATGGTGATGAGATTCTTGGAGGTTTTTTTTTTTTTTTTTTTTGCCTCATATGTCCCACACTTGGAGCTGAAGAAGTTGGCAACTCTGAAATGCCAAGTGGTGTAGACAGTAGGAAAAAAGCCCCAGCAAAAGCCTGCTCTCTAGGGGCACCTGGGTGGCTCAGTCATTAAGCGTCTGCCTTTGGCTCAGGTCATGATCCCAGGGTCCTGGGATCGAGCCCCACATCAGGCTCCCTGCTCAGCGGGAAGCCTGCTTCTCCCTCTCCCACTCCCTCTGCTTGTGTTCCCTCTCTCCCTGTGTCTCTCTCTGTCAAATAAATAAATAAAATCTTAAAAAAAAAATCCTGCGCTCTAACCAAAGAACAAGGAAAGCAGCAGCTTAGTAAGACTGGAAACTGGGAACCAGTAATGATATAGTCCAATCTGTCCCAGCCAGGGAGGTTACCAGTGGATGCCTAATGGAGAGCTGGAACTTTTGTCCCTGTTCCTGTCCCTGTTCAGCAATAACTAGGAGGCCTTCCCCTTCTCAGGTATCAAAGAAGCCTGAGTGGAGATCCTAGACTTCTACCCACATTTGGCAGAGACAAGGTGGTATCTCTGCTCTCTCAGCCATAACAACGTCAGAGGAAGCCAGCTAAAACTGAAGGTTTAAATAAGATCTAGTCTCATAATGCCCAAAGTGTCCACGTTTCAGTAAAAAATCATACCCAGACCAGGAAAATCTCAACTTGAATAAAAATCAATAGATGTTTTGTCATGAGCCTAAAACTGCTTTAAAAAATAGTCTATCAAAAATATTAATAGATGGGGCGCATGGGGTGGCTCAGTTGTTAAGCATCTGCCTTCAGCTCAGGTTGTGATCCCAGGGTCCTGGAATCGAGCCCCGCATCAGGCTCCCTGCTCCACAGGAAACCTGCTTCTCCCTCTCCCACTCCCCCTGCTTGTGTTCCCCCTCTCGCTGTGTCTCTCTCTGTCAAATAAATAAATAAAATATTTAAAAAATATATTAATAGAGGGGCACCTGGGTGGCTCAGTTGGTTAAGTGTCTGTCTTCGGCTCAGGTCATTATCCCGGGGTCCTGGGATCAAGCCCCACATCAGGCTCCCTGCTCAGCGGGGAGACTGCTTCTCCCTCTCCCTCTGCCTGCCGCTCCCCCTGCCTGTGCTCTGTCAAATAAATAAAATCTTCAAAAAAAAAAAATACCTTAAAAATTAACAAAAAATAGGGGCGCCTGGGTGGCTCAGTCGTTAAGCGTCTGCCTTCGGCTTGGGTCATGATCCCGGGATCCTGGGATCGAGTCCCGCATCGGGCTCCCTGCTCAGCGGGAAGCCTGCTTCTCCCTCCCCCACTCCCCCTGCTTGTGTTCCCTCTCTCTCTGTGTCTCTCTCTGTCAAATAAATAAATAAAATCTTTAAAAAAAATTAACAAAAAATATTAATAGATGACAACACAGATGACAGAGATCTTACAATGATCTGACAAAGCTTTTAAAGCAGTCATTATTGGGGCGCCTGCGTGGCTCAGATGGTTAGGCATCTGCCTTTGGCTCAGGTCATGATCCCAGGGTCCTAGGATGGAGCCCCACATCGGGGTCCTGGCTCCTGACTCCTGCCTCGGCAGGGAGCCTGCTTCTCCCTCTCCCTCTGCCTCTCTCCCTGCTCATGCTCTCTCTCTTTCTCTGTATCTCTGTGTCTCAAATGAATAAATAAAATCTTTAAAAAATAAAAAAATAAAGCAACCATTATTAACATGCCCTAATTAGCAATTGCAAAAACACTTGAAATAAATGAAAAATAGAAAGTAAATTTCAGCAAAAAATGGACGACATAAAGAGAACTAAGTGGAAATTTTAGAATTGAAATATACAATAACTGATATAAAAAAATAAAACAATGGATGGGCTCAACGGCAGTATGGAAAGTACAGAGGAAAGATTCATTAAATTTTTTTTAAGATTCATTAACTTTGAAGACAGACAATAAAAATTATTCAGTCTGACAGCAGAGAGAAACTAGACTGAAAACAAAACCTCAGATAAACGAAACAGAGCCTTAGAGACCTGTGAGATTATAAGAAAAAATATAATATTCCTGTCACAGGAGTCCCATAGAAGGAGAAAAGGAAGTCAGGGCTAAATAAGTAGTTGAAGAAATAATGGCTGAAAAATGTCCCAAATATGGCAAAATACATACATCTATAACCTGCAGATTCAAGAAGCTGAGCAAAACCCAAACGGGGTAAGAAAAAAAAAAAAAAAACAAAGAAATCCAAGCCAAGACACATTATAATCCAATTTCTGAAAACTAAATATAAAGAAAAAAATCTCAAAAGCAGTGAGAGAAATGACACCTTACTTATAGAAGGAAAACAATTTGACAGCAGATATCTCAACAGAAATCATGGAGAAAATGGCACGTTTTTCAAATGATGAAAGAAAAAACTGTTCAACCCAGAGTTTCCCTCTCTAGGTTAGATTTTACCAGCAGCAGTGAGCCACAGACCCCAGTTGGGCATGAGGGTAATCAACCAATTCACTTGGAACCATTCTGTACCTATACAACCATTCTGTTTTTCACTTTCAGTACAGTGTTCAACAAATTATGAGATATTCAACATTTTATTATAAAAAGAGGCTCGTGTTTGATGACTTTGCCCAACTGTAAGTGTTCTGAGCATCTTTAAGGTAGGCTAGGCTAGGCTAGGCTAGGGGCGCCTGGGTGGCTCGGTCATTAAGCGTCTGCCTTCGGCTCAGGTCATGATCCTAGGGTTCTGGGATCAAGCCCCACATGGGGCTCCCTGCTCCACGGGAAGCCTGCTTCTCCCTCTCCCACTCCCCCTGCTTGTGTTTCTGCTCTCGCTATCTCTCTCTGTCAAATAAATAAAATCTTAAAAAAAAAAAAAGGTAGGCTAGGCTAAGCTGTGATGTTTGATAGGTTAATTGTATTTAATGCATTTTTGCCTTATGATGTTTTCAATTTATGATGAGATTATCTGGATGTAAACCCATCACAAGTCAAGGAAGATCTGTATCCATATCTAAGTTCTCCCAGTCCATGTAGAGTTGATATTTTACTACTTTAAGTAAAATGTAAGCCTCACAACCATAAAGTCCTGTTAAAATCTCTATGTTTAGTGTTATATCTATATACACTGACAACTCTTTTTTTTTTTTAATTTTTTTTAAAGATTTTATTTATTTATTTGAGAGAGAAAGAATGAGAGACAGAGAACATGAGAGGGAGGAGGGTCAGAGGGAGAAGCAGACTCCCTGCTGAGCTGGGAGCCCGATGCGGGACTCCATCCCGGGACTCCAGGATCATGACCTGAGCCGAAGGCAGTCGCTTAACCGACTGAGCCTCCCAGGCGCCCTACACTGAAAACTCTTAAAGGGATGAATAATGTTTTTATATTTATCCAGGTATGTACCACTCTTGTTGGTCATCTTTTATTTCTTAAGTTCCAAGTTTCCCATTTATTTTTCTTCAGCCTGATGAACTTTAGCATTTCCTTCAAAGTAGGGATATTGGCAATGAATTCTCTTCCTTTTCCTTCCAAGAAGAAAATTCATCAAGGTATTCACCAAAGGTATTCTCCAAGAACACCTTTATTTCACCTTAATTCCTAAAGGATATTCTCAGATATTCTCACTAGAAAGAGAATTATTGATTGGCAGTTCTTTTTAAAAAAATATTTATCTTAGAGAGAGAATGAGAGAGGGGTGGGGAGGAGCAGAGGGAGAGGGAGAGAGAATATCAAACAGACTCCCTACTGAGTGCAGAGCCTGAAGCAGGGCTCAATCTCAGGACCCATGAAATCGTGGCCCATGAGATCATGACCTGAGCCAAAATCACCAGTCAGATACCTAACTGACTGAGACACCCTGGCACCCTGGATTGGCAGTTCTTTTTTATTTTATTTTATTTTATTTTATATTTATTTATTTATTTGAGAGAGTGAGAGCATAAGCAGGGGGAGCAGCAGAGGGAGAGGGAGAAGCAGACTCCCCTTTGGGGCTTGATCCCAGGACCTGAGCTCAAGGCAGACACTTAACCGACTGAGCCAGCCAGGTGCCCCTCTGATGGATATCTTTAGACAATATATAGTTGGACAATTTTTTTCAATATAATTAGAGAAAATCTGCCTTTTATTTGGTGTATTAGGATCCTTTACTTTTTTTTTTTAAAGATTATTTATTTGAGAGAGAGAGAGCATATGCAGGGGGAGGGGCAGACAGAGAGGGAGAAACAGACTCCCTGCTGAGCTGGGAGCCAGACACGGGGCTCGATTCCAGGACCCCGAGATCATGACCTGAGCCAAAGGCAGACGCTTAACTGACTGAGCCATCTAGCCGCCCCAGGACCCTTTACATTTAATCTAATTATTGATAGGGTTAGATTTAGGTCTATCATTTTATTATTTGTTTTATGTTGGCCCCTCTGTGCATTGTTTTTCTATTCCCTCCATCCTGTTTTCTTTGGATTATGTGAATTGTGAGATAGTAAAAAATATCCATTTGGTCTCTGTCTCTAGTACCTGACAGAGAGCTCCTAAAACCCTTGTAATTTCTTGAGTGACAGGGGTGCTAGAAGCATCTTTTGTTCTGATGAGGTGACTCTTGGTGGGCTTCTAGATAGCTGCAGAATGGGGGCTGGTGACTAGGAAGACCAAACCATGATTAGAATCTTGGAACTTTCAGTCCCACCCTCTCGTCCTCCAGGGAGGGGAGAGGGGCTAGAGACTGAATTAAGAATCCATCATGCTGGGGCGCCTGGGTGGCTCAGTTGGTTAGGCAACTGCCTTCGGCTCAGGTCATGATCCTGGAGTCCCTGGATCAAGTCCCACGTCGGGCTCCCTGCTCAGCAGGGCGTCTGCTTCTCCCTCTGACCCTCTCATGCTCTCTCTCTATCATTCTCTCTCTCAATAAATAAAAATCTTTAAAAAAAAAAGAATCCATCATGCTTATATGATGAAGCCTCCATTAAATTCCCTAAACTAGGGGGTTTGGAGAGCTTCTGGGTTAGTGAACTGTCGGGTTTGGCCAGCAAATCCTGAGACTGCGAATGAAAAGGATTACTCCCAACACCTTAGTAGGAGAAAGGAGAGGCCTGAGGGCCAGATGCTCTAGGGGCGAAAGGCCTGGAAGACAAGCTCTGTCTCTGCTTTTATTGTGAGTTTAATTAACACACCACATGCAAGGCAAGGAGTTCGTGAAGTACGTGACCACTACAGGTGCCTGCATTTAAGCATTTACTCCCTGGATGAGAGCCTTGAGCCGCAGTAAGAATCCGGCCGTATTCAGCTAAGAAACTTCAGAGGAGGCCCAGTGTTCTGGGCACTCTCCTCCTTTGCTTTTCAATTAGTCTCGTCCAGGGAGGCATATACAAGTCAGGTTTTATCTATCCAGGCACTGTGAATCTACTCAGTGAACATACCCATGTGCTGGGAGGGTAGTACACCCCAACTCCACAGGATCAGAAGCTCTTGCACTCAGGACTCTTATAAACCTTGCCCTGTGTATATCTTCAACTGGCTGTTCATCTGTATCCTTTATAATATCCCTTATAATAAACCTGGAAACAGGGCGCCTGGGTGGCTCAGTCGTTAAGCGTCTGCCTTCGGCTCAGGTCATGGTCCCGGGGTCCTGGGATGGAGCCCCGCATCGGGCTCCCTGCTCGGCGGGAAGCCTGCTTCTCCCTCCCCCACTCCCTCTGCTTGTGTTCCCTGTCGCTGTGTCTCTCTCTGTCAAATAAATAAATAATATCTTTAAAAATAAATAAATAAATAAACCTGGAAACATAAGTAACATTTTTCTGAGTTTCCTGAGCCATTCCAGCAAATTATTGAAACTGAAGGGGCTGTATATGGAAACCCTGGACTTTGTAGCCAAGTTGGAGAGAAATGTGGGTTACCTGGGGACCCATTACTTGAAAGTAGTGTCTGAAGTGAGGACACTCTTGTGGGATTCAGCCCTTAAACCTGTGGAGTCTGACACTAAGTTAGTGTCAAGAATTGGACTGAATTATACCAGTTGCTGTCCAGAGTTGGAAAATTGATTGATGGGGGGGGGGGATCCCTACATATTTGATGTTAGTTGTGTTGTGAGTGGAGAAACAGTTTTGCATTAGAATACATTTTACATTTGAGCTTATGTATTGTCTGTTTGGCTTTATTTCTTTGTATTTTTAAAAGTGGTTCCTCTAGTTATTACAACATACATTCTTGTGTTGTCACAGTTTACTTAAAGTTAGTATCTGACAACTTCAAGTACAATGTATAAGCCTTAAAGCCTCCCCACTTCATTTTACAGTTGTCATATGTACTACATCTACATATAATGAAAACCCTATCAGACAATGTAATACTTTTTTTTAAAAAAGATTTTATTTGAGGGAGAGTACAGAGGGAAAGGGAGTGGGGGAAGCCGACTTCCCGCTGAGCAGGGAGCCCAATGCGGGGCTCGATCCCAGGACCCTGGGATCATGACCTAAGCTGAAGGCAGACGCTTAACCGACTGAGCCACCCAGGTGCCCCATGTAATACTTTTTGAAGTTATACATATTTTAAATAATTTCAGAAGGGAAAAATAGTCTCATATTTTCCCCGGTATTTACCATTTATGTTGCTTTTTCTTACTTTCTGAAGTTCCAAGTTTCCCCCTTCTTTCATTTCTCTTCCATTTTAAGAATTTCTTTAGCAATGCTTTTAGAGTAGGGTGCTGGCAATGAATTTTCTAAATATTCCATCATCTAAGACTGCCTTTATTTCACCTTATTTCCCAAGGTATTTCCACTGGTGTTATAGATTGGCACTTTTTTTTTTTTCTTAATCAGCTCTTTAAATATAC
Source organism: Mirounga leonina (assembly GCF_011800145.1). NCBI lineage: Eukaryota > Metazoa > Chordata > Mammalia > Carnivora > Phocidae > Mirounga > Mirounga leonina. The sequence goes on along the minus strand of NW_023270459.1, from coordinate 3,795,551 downwards.
TGCTTTCCTGTCTTCTGGTCTTTAAGGTTTCTGATGGGAAATCCACAACCATTTGAATCATTTTTCCCCTATTTGTAATGTGTTCTTTTTTTTTTTGGCTGCTTTCAAAATATTTTGTTTAAACAATTTGATGTTGTGTCTGGGCATGATTTTGTGTTTATCCTGTTTGAGGTTTACTGAACTCCTTGAACTTGTAAATTTATGTTTTCCACCAAATTTCAGCCATTATTTTTTTACATATTTTTTTCTGCATCAATCTCTCCCTCCTCAATTTCTGGAACTCCAATGACACAAATTTTAGAGCATTGGCTCTTGTCCCACAGGTTGCTAAAGGATCTGTTTTGTTGTTGTTTTTCAGTCTTTTTCTCTCCGTTCTTTGGACTGCATACTTTTTTTTTTTTTTTTTTTTAAGATTTTACTTATTTGTCAGAGAGAACACAAGCAGGGGGAGTGGCAGGTAGAGGGAGAAGCAGGCTCCCCACTGAGCAAGGAGCCTGATGCAGGACTCAATCTCAGGACCCTGAGATCATGACCTGAGCCGAGAGCAGATGCTTAACTGACTGAGCCACCCAGGCATCCCAGATTGGATACTTTTCACTGATCTTCAAGTTCAAGTTCACTGACTCTTCTGTTATCTCCATTCTGTTATTGAGTCCATCTAATTTTTTTTTATTCCAGGTATTACATTTTTCAGTTTTAATATTTTCCTTTGGATCCTTTTATAGTGTTTGTCTTTTTTGAGAACTTCTGTGGTTCCATTCAGTTAGAGTCAAATGTAGCATAGTGTTAACTGTCTTAAAGTCTTTATCTGATAATTTGTCTAATAATTCTAACATTTGAGTCATCTTTTTTTTTTTTAAAGATTTTATTTATTTGACAGAGACAGAGATAGTGAGAGCAGGAACACAAGCAGCGGGAGTGGGAGAGGGAGAGCAGGATCCCCGCCGAGCAGGGAGCCCGATATGGGGCTCGATTCCAGGACCCTGGGATCATGACCTGAGCCGAAGGCAGAGGCTTAACAACTGAGCCACTCAGGCGCCCACATTTGAGTCATCTTGACTTTGGCATCCATTGATTTTTTTCTTTTCCCTTGATAATTGACCATATTTTCCTGGTTCTTTTTTTTTTTTTTTTAAGATTTATTTATTTATTAGAGAGAGAAGGAGAGAGAGCACAAGCAGGGGAGCAGGAAGCAAAGGGAGAGGGAGAAGCAGGCTTCCCGTGGAGCAGGGAGCCCGATGCAGGGCTCGATCCCAGGACCCTGGGATCATGACCTGAGCCGAAGGCAGACGCTTAACTGATTGAGCCACCCAGGCGCCCCTTCCTGGTTCTTTTTGTATCAAGTAATTTTTGGATTATATCCTGGACATTTTTAATATTATTACCTGGGACTCTGTATTCTGATAAAATCATCTGGATAATATATATATATATTAATAATTTTAGCAGGCAGTATACCCAGTTAGGTTCACACTGAATGTTCTGTTTAACCTTCTGTGGGTCATGGATTCAATATCAGTTCAGTTTTCAAAGGCTTTACTATGCTGCTTTGGGCATGCCCACATATATGCCACTCTGAGCTTAGTCTAGGACTTGTGTAGTGGTTTATATCACAGCTCACTTCTCAGAGCCTCTATTATGCTTCTTTGAGTCTGTTCTATTCTTGTACAGCTTGAGAGGGAGTATGGGTCTCCTACCAGTTCATTCAGAGTCAGGGATCCCCTTCTCTAGGTCTCTCATCCAGGATATTCCCCCCATCCTATGACTGCCAGCGGCCACTTTTGCCAGTCCTCAGGTTAGGAAGAGTGGGTTTCTGTCAAAGTTTTGGTTGTCCCCCTCCCCCAAGCTGTCATACAACTCACCTTGTGGTGACCCTGTGGGCCTCTTTTCTTGGTTCTGCTGACAGCTACTGTAGTGGACCTGCAGCCTCAGGACCTGCAGTGATGATGTTGGTGCAAAGTCAGTAGAGAAAAAAAGGGGAAATTTCACCCCACTCCCATTCAGGAGCCTCTTTTTTTAGTCCTCTGCCTAGAGAGAAGGGATTTCACTTATAGCTTTTGCTGTTTGCACTAATTATACAGTTCTGGGACATGCCCTCCTTCCAGGCAAAACCAGGAGATGGGGAAGGAAAATACCCCAGCTAACATACCTCTGCATCGTTCATTCTTCAAATTTTTATCCAGCCCCCACCCCTTCCACTTGCAATTATTTACATTTCTGAGTCCTTGGATGGTTGCTTTTTGTATCCTGTCCAGAGTGTTAAGTAGTTATTGGATACTCTGTAATGGCTTTATTTCATGTTAGGTAGTAGTGGAAGTCAGCCGTCCCTGATGCTTTGATATTGTCTAATTACATGCCTTAGAACGGATCTTTTTCGTTCACTGGTGCTTGGTACTCCATGGACTTTCCTCTTATTGACTCATGTCTGTCAATTTTAGGACATTTTCTTGTATTGATAATTTTCAGTATTTTATTTCCTCTGTTCCCTTTTCTTAAATTCCTGTTATCCTGTTCAGTGGCTAGAAAACTTCTGAAATTCTAATTCTCTTATTTGACTTTTTGTTTTCTTTCTTTCTTTCTTTCTTTCTTTCTTTCTTTCTTTTCTTTCTTTTCTTTCTTCCGTCCTTCCTTCCTTTCTTTCTTTCTAGATTTTATTTTTAAGTCATCTCTACACCCAACCTGGGGCTCAAACTCATAATCCCGAGATCGAGTCCCCTGCTCCACCTTTGAGCAAGCCAGCCGCCCCTATTTTATTTCTTCTGATTTTTTGACCCAATTTGAAATGGAGCCTCCCTCATTGCCCCCTACAGATGTAATGTATCAGTATTTAAGCAGAGTCATAGGGTCTGTCGCTAAGGATCGCACACTGTCCTTTGAATCCCTTTGGCAGTTGCCTCCCTCCACTTCCCAGGACCATGGCCTCGGTTTAGAGCTGCACGCGTTTTCCCCTTCCCTGGGACTACCACAGGCCTTCGCAGCGCACTGATTCGCTTCTGGGGGCGTGAACTGTCCCAGCCGAGGAAAGAGGCTCAGTTCTGGGCGGAGGGGCCTGCTCTGCGCGGGGACAGCCACTGCAACGGAGGTGCCACGGAGGGGAGCGCAGGCCAGGCGGGCGAGGCTGGCTCCACTCACGATTCCATTTCACAGGGCCCACCGCGCCTCTAAGTGACATCTAGCCCTGGCCTCCATTTCCTGGAACCTTCTTCTCGAGGCTGCCACCTGCCCCAGTTCTGCTTTGGCTAAATCTCCGGTGCCCAGGGTGAGTGAACTCAGGGTCTCCTCAGGCCCCGCAGTTCAGGGCAACTCCAGTCTCCGGGCAGAATCTACCGCCCATCCCGGCGCGGTCCGCGGCTTTCGGGGCTCCGGGCTACATTACCGAGAAGCCTCTGTGCCCAAGGCTACTCTCTGTCCCAGATCCGTCGCCTAGGAGCCAGGCTGCGGCCTCGCGGGAGCTTCGTTTGTGCGGTTTGAAGCCGGCCGAACCCACCCTCGAGAGGCGGTCGGTGAGGGAGCGCGGAGCCGGCGGCGGGGACGCGCGCGCGCGCGCACGAGGGGTGGGGTGGGGTGAGGCGCCGGCTGGCTGTGTGACGCTTGCATGATTGTGACTGCAGGATTATGCGTGTGGCCGTTTGTGACGGCGTGGACTGTGTGTGTCTCTTGTCTATGTTATTGACTATGTACTGGAGGGGTTGCTTTATATTTGTGTTGTTCAGCTAGTGGAAGTGTAGTGTGGTACGGCTGTGTGAATGTGATTGTGTGTGACTGCATGTCACCGTCTGTGTTATTTATTTTGGTAAGGGTTTGGAGGTGAAGAGCAGTGGAGATGGTATGAGCATAATCTCCATACCTGGGGTTTGTTTTTGGTTTTTAAGATTTTTAAGATTTTATTTATTTATTTGAGAGAGAGAATGAGAGAGAGAGAGCATGAGGGGGGGAGGGTCAGAGGGAGAAGCAGACTCCCTGCTGAGCAGGGAGCCCGATGCGGGGCTCGATCTCGGGACTCCAGGATCATGACCTGAGCCGAAGGCAGTTGCTTAACCAACTGAGCCACCCAGGCGCCCGGTTTTTAAGATTTTAAAGTAATCTCTCTACATCTAATGTGGGGTTCGAACTTACAACGCCAAAACCAAGAGTCGCATGCTCCACTGACTGAGCCAGCCAGTTGCCCCATTTTTTTTTTTTTTAATCTCCATAATTGTGTCTCCGGGATATGGGTTGGTTGGATTATGACAGCGTGATAGTGTTTCTGTGGCCGCTTTTGCGTCTCTGTAAAGGCGACTATGAGTGTGGTTACCCTGTGTCACAATATTAGAGTTTGGCTGTGAGGCGAGTGGGTGTGAGAGGTTTCTGTCTTCATTTCAGTGTTTCTGGGATCTCTATTGGCTGTGCAATGGTACTTTTGGGGATTTTGAAGACCGTGAGGGAAGTTGTGAGCGTTTGACCATAGGAATGTAACTGGCAGGGGATGGGTACAGATTCTTATTTCTGTGTTTCTGGGGTTGGTATTAGTGCCAATCCCCTGTTTTTCTCCCAGGCCTGTCCCCTCGCTTCACAACAGTGCCACTACACCCTCATGCGAGCAGGACCTGTACAGTTTTCTCTTGGCATCTCCAAGCCGTATCCTATTAGGAGCTGATACAGATTGGGCATTATGGGAGTGATGTGCACCCGGAGGCTAACTGTGAATGTTAGATTTCTGGAAGCTTCTGACTGTGCGGTCTCTGCTGCCCCTCTACCCTCTCACCTTATTGTGACAGGAGAGTTTCATAGAAATCACCCGCAAGGAAGAACATGAGCCTAGAGTAAAGTTTTGAGGTGAAGGGTCTCCATGCTCTATGCCAGGTCTTAAAATGAAACTTGGAGGTTTCCACCAGTTTAACTCTGGAATAGAAGGAGGAGATTCCCCTATAGCCTCTGAATTGCCCTACCTTGGACCACCTTGTAGAGGAATTTGGTTCTTCTCTAATCCTGGGAGGGCCTGCTTGCCCAGATTCCCTCTGTGGGTCTGTGACAAGTGGGGAAGGATTGAGGCTGTGATTTTTCTGGGTCACTCTGGGTTACAAGCAGGAGCCCATATTTCATGATTCCTTCTCCTATTTCTGCCCATTTCCAAGAAAGGTGCCCAGAGGACAAGGAAAAAAATGGTGATCTATAAACTCTGAGGTTAGTGGCTGTTTTCTTTCCTGAAAGTGACTTCTTATTTTTTCAGAGCATGAGAGTGTTTGTTTTCCTTCTCGTGAGAATTCTTAATCAAGATCATTCAGTAATCTTTTCCCTAGGTGTTCCTGTCACAGTGAAAGATGGGAGCTATAATACTGAGCCTGTGCTGTGCAATATGGTAGCTACTGGCCACAAGTGGCCATTGAGCACTTGAAATGTAACTGATCAGAATTGAGATGGGCTGTAAGTATAAAATACATTCAGATTTCAAAGACCTAGTAGGAAACAAAGAATGTAAAATATCCTATGAATAATTCTTTTATATTGATTGCATGATGAAATAATATTTGAAAATATTGGATTAAATAATGTATATTATTAAAATTCATTTTATCTTCTATTACTTTAAAAAAATATGGCTATAAGAAAATTTAACATGTATGGCTTGTATTATGTTTTTATTGGACAGTGTTTAGGTGGACCCCAAAAGTCCAGTTCCATCTTGGGAGGAGAGGAATGTATATTTTCATAATATCCACCAAAGGGAGTCTAACCTCAAAAGATTTAGAATGATTTATTTAGAATCAAAAACTATGTAATATCTGGGAATGACCTTTAACTTTCAGTGATTTTACTTCTGGATATTTTTTTATGGATATACTTAGAGATAAGGAGAATTATGTAGTACAAAGACCTGGCCCAGAGTTCATATACAATAATAGATAAATTATGAGTAAATCATTCTGTATCCACATGATGGAATAGCATGGGGCTCCTACTCATGACCCTGAGATCAAGAGTTGCACTCCTCCAACTGAGCCAGCCAGGTGCCCCTCAATATCCTTTTAAGTAGGAAATTTTTAGGAGCCAAATCTAAGCATTTAGGAGCCAAATATTTAGGAGCCAAAATCTAAGCATCTTTACTTATTTCTATATTTAACTGTATATATTAGAAACCGTGAGTTCACACTGATTCCTCTAATTTCATTCTAACACCACAGTATTTATTCTAATTTTTCCCTTCTCAATATTTGTAACTCCCTTCTCCAACAGTGAGAAACCACGAATCCATACTGATATAAAAAATAAATATATTGAAAATTTGATGAATGGAATATTTACTTACATCCTCTTAAGCTTTCTTCCTTAGCTAAGTCTGACAGACACCACCTTAATTTAATGATCTAAGTGAATATCATCAATAATGGGACAAGTTGTGTATAACGTGATACAGTACACTGAGAACATAGTATTACTTCTGTGACCTTCCCACCAAAGATGTATAATCTGAATCTAATCATGAGGAAGTATCAGGCAATACTAAATTTAGGGTAATTCCACAAAGTAACTGGCCCATAATCTTCAAAATTGTCAAATTCATGGAAATCAAAGAGTACTGAAGAAGTGATTCAGATGGAATGAACTAAGGAGACATGACATGATATTGAACTCATTTTGCCATGAAGGACATTATTGGGACAATTGGCAAAATTCACATGGTATGTTTGAGGATAGGTAATAGCGTATCAATATTAATTTCCTGATTTTGATGGTGATGGTTGTATTGTGTCATATGTGAGAATGTCCTTGGTTTGTGAGAGACACACTCTGAAGTATTCAGGTATGGGGCATGTCTTTCCACTGTACTTCCAACTATTCTGTAAGCTTGAGTTTGTTTTTTAAAAATTACAGTAAAATGAAGGCCCAGCCTTCATCTTTCCAGTTCTGAAGTTCTCTTGTTCCCAGATCCAGCCATGTTTTAGTTCCTGGTTCTAATTCTGTTTTCCAAGAAGGAAATATTTATTATTATAAGATGTTATGGAAAAATCCTTTTTCTTGTTTAGTTCTTCATGGGAGATGAGGAATTCATGTGGTTTTTTTTTTTTATAATTTGTTTATTACCAAGCCTATAGTTTGCTTTGTATTTCATAAACATTGTTTTTTGTTTTTGTTTTTGTTTTTTTTTAGAGAGAGAGCAGGTGCACAAGTGGGAGTGGAGTGGGGTGGGGAGAGGATAGGGGGAGAGGGAGAGAGAGACTCTTAAGCAGACTCCACGTGGAGCCTGACGTGGGACCCAGTCTCATGACCCTGAGATCATGACTTGAACCAAAATCAAGAGCCATACACTTAACTGATGGAGCCACCTAGGCGCCCCTGTTTTTTGTTTTTTTAATCTCTACATAGATTTTGTTCACTTCCAGGTATATAAGGATAATGGAAAAGTCCTACCATGCTTAAGCAACGTGCATGTACTCTAATTATTTTACTGTGCTGTATTATAACACAAACTTCTAGCTCCAGCCTTTCACCCTTTCTCCTCAGTGTCCTTTTACAGTTCTGATTCTTCCATTTTAAAATATTTCCTTCAATTTCACTAGTACTACACGGATTTGTTTTTCCAGAGATTGGTGATGTTCAGGGATATGGCTGTAGACTTTTCTTAGGAAGAGTAGGAATGCCTGGACTCTGCTCAGAAGGATTTGTATAGAGATGTGATGTTACAGAACTATAGCAGCCCAATTTCAGTGGGTAAGCATATCCATCTCCAAATATTTCTGGAATTTCTTATTTGTGCTTTTATGGGTCGTCTTTCATGTGCCTAGAAGAATTTCTCTTCCCTTTTCTTTCTTTCTTTCTTCTTCTTTTTTTTTTCTTCTCTTTTCTTAAGGGAGTAGTTTGTGCTTTGTAAGTTTGGGAATGAGCGGCTCCTTTGGGCAATTTCATCTTATCTCCAGAAAACCTTTCCTCCCTGCCCCCCACCTTTTAAAATCCTATCTGGGATTGCCTCTCTTCCTTCATTTCTAAGCAACTGGATTTGAATTCTGGAATCTCTACAACTTGGTCAAGTCCCATTTCTTTTCTTTTCTTTTCTTTTCTTCTGTGTGTGTGTGTGTGTGTGTGTGTGAAGAGAATATTCCATTTCTAAGCCAGATGTGATCTCCTTATGCGAACACGGGAAAGAGCCCTGGATGATTGGATGTGACAGAAGGACTGTGCCCAGGCAGGGGTTGATCAGGTGGGGGAAAGCCCCAGAAACAACCTTGAGATCTTTAGTGGGAAGCTCTCCTCAAAGGCCATGGCCTATGGAGAAAGGCCTGGGACATTGGGAGGAGATAAAATCTTTCAGCATGTCCTCTCTGTGTCCCGATGACTATTCTCTGTGCTACCCTTACCTGTTTCTCTCTCATTTCAAAAAGGGAGGTGCCCTTGTTCTTCCCCAATGGACATCTTTTCCCAGTCCTTAAGGTCTTGTTCTTTTTTATTTGCTCTTTTGCATTTATTTATACTTATGTGTTTTCATCCCTCTCAAATACCTACTTTTTAAAAACACTTCTGGGGAACTTTCCAGAACGCTCGGTGAGACACGGAGGAGCGGCAGCTGCCCGAGCTGCGCCCAGCAACGCGCTCCTTCCTGCTCCCCAACACCGGCCTCTGCCCTCTCACCGGCTGTAGAAAATGGTGAAAGAAACCACTTACTATGATGTTTTGGGGGTCAAACCCAATGCCACCCAAGAGGAATTGAAAAAGGCCTACAGGAAACTGGCCTTGAAGTATCACCCTGATAAGAATCCAAATGAAGGAGACAAGTTTAAACAGATTTCTCAAGCTTACGAAGTACTCTCTGATGCAAAGAAAAGGGAATTATATGACAAAGGAGGAGAATAGGCAATTAAAGAAGGTGGAGCTGGTGGTGGTTTTGGCTCCCCCATGGACATCTTTGATATGTTTTTTGGAGGAGGAGGAAGGATGCAGAGAGAAAGGAGAGGTAAAAATGTTGTGCATCAGCTCTCAGTAACCTTAGAAGATTTATATAATGGTGCAACACGAAAACTAGCTCTGCAAAAGAATGTGATTTGCGATAAATATGAAGGCTGAGGTGGTAAGAAAGGAGCAGTCGAATGTTGTCCCAATTGCTGAGGTACTGGAATGCAAATAAGAATTCATCAGATAGGACCTGGAATGGTTCAGCAAATTCAGTCTGTGTGCATGGAGTGCCAGGGCCATGGGGAACGGATCAGTCCCAAAGATAGATGTAAAAGCTGCAATGGGAGGAAGATAGTTCGAGAGAAGAAGATTCTAGAAGTTCATATTGACAAAGGCATGAAGGATGGCCAGAAGATAACATTCCATGGTGAAGGAGACCAAGAACCAGGACTGGAACCAGGAGATATTATCATTGTTTTAGATCAGAAGGACCACGCTGTTTTTACTCGGCGAGGAGAAGACCTTTTCATGTGTATGGACATACAGCTGGTTGAAGCACTGTGCGGCTTTCAAAAGCCAATATCTACTCTTGACAACCGAACCATCGTCATCACCTCTCACCCAGGTCAAATTGTCAAGCATGGAGATATCAAGTGTGTGCTAAATGAAGGCATGCCAATTTATTGTAGACCATATGAGAAGGGTCGCCTAATCATTGAATTTAAGGTAAACTTTCCTGAGAATGGCTTTCTCTCTCCTGATAAACTCTCTTTGCTGGAAAAACTCCTACCTGAGAGGAAGGAAGTAGAAGAGACTGATGAAATGGACCAGGTAGAACCGGGGGACTTTGATCCAAATCAGGAAAGATGGCGCCATTACAATGGGGAAGCCTCTGAGGATGATGAACATCATTCCAGGGGTGGTGTTCAGTGTCAGACCTCTTAATGGGGCCAGTGAATAACACTGCTGGCATTTTATATGCAGTAGTGAATGAGTGAAGGACTGTAATCATAGCTCACTACTTGCTATTGTTTTTGTTTTAATATTCAACTATAGTCGTGTTTTAAAAGTTAAATGAAGGGGCGCCTGGGTGGCTCAGTTGGTTGAGCGACTGCCTTCAGCTCAGGTCATGATCCCACGGTCCTGGGATCGAGTCCCGCATCGGGCTCCCTGCTCTGTGGGGAGCCTGCTTCTCCCTCTCCCACTCCCCCTGCTTGTGTTCCCTCTCTCGCTGTGTCTCTCTCTGTCAAATAAATAAATAAAATCTTTAAAAAAAAAATGAAGAATAAACTCAAATATAAAAGCTCAAAAAAAACACAAAAAAACAAAAACAAAAACACTTCTGGGGCGCCTGGGTGCCTCAGTTGGTTAAGCGACTGCCTTTGACTCAGGTCATGATCCCGGAGTCCTGGGATCGAGTCCCACGTCGGGCTTCCGGCTCAGCGGAGAGCCTGCTTCTCCCTCTGACCCTCTCCCCTCTCATGCTGTTTCTCTCTCTCTCAAATAAATAAATAAATAAATAAATAAATAAATAAATAAAATCCTTAAAAGAAATAAAAACACTTCTGATCATTTTTCTTACTGTCCAGTGGCTTATTCTTTTTTTTCCATGAGTTAATTTTGATTCAGCAATCCATGTATTCATTTATTCACTCATTTTTTTAAGTATCCATTTATTGATTTTTCTAATTCATGAAAGTCTCGTCTAGGGTCTTGTGTGAGAAGAAATAAAGCATAGTGAGTAAGAACCAGGCTGCTGGGGTTTGATTTCTAGCTCTATCATTTGCTAGCTTACCTTGGACAACTTGCCTCAGCTTCCTTATCTGGAAAATTGTGAATTATGATAATACTTGCATCATAAGGATCCAATGAATTAATATATAGAGAGTATTGTTAAAATTTTTTATTTGTATTTTATTTATTTAGAGAGAATGAGCACGTGAGTGGGGGAGGGGCAAAAAGAGAGGGGAGACAGCATTTCAAGCAGACTCCATGCTGAGTGTAGCAACACAGGGCTTGATCTCATGTCCCTGAGATCATGATCTAAGCCAAAATCAAGTGTCAGACACTTAACCAACTGAGCCACCCAGGTGCCCCTCTGATTTCATTTTTAATAAATTAGTTGAGTAATTTTACATAGTAAGCAATTAGAAGTTTTCAGAAATACGTTCTATTAGAAAAACATTTTTCTCCCCTACCAAAAAACAAAACTGCATATAACTGAATCTAACAATTTTGAGTAACTACCAAAACTTCACCACTATAAGAAGCATTGGTATTAGCAGCTGAGAGCTGTAACTCAATTTTTTAAAAAATTGACACTTCAGGGGCACCTGGGTGGCTCAGTTGGTTGAGTGTCTGCCTTTGGCTCAGGTCATGATCCCAGGATCCTGGCCCCGCATCAGGGTCTCTGCTCAGCGGGGAGCCTGCTTCTCCTTCTCCCTCTGCCTGCCACTCTGCCTGCTTGTGCTCTCTCTCTCTGTCAAGTGGATAAATAAAATCTTTAAAAAAAAATTGACACTTCAAAAATCATATCACTGATGTCAAAGACAAAGTTCTTCCAGGATTCAGAAGAAAGGGACAAAAGAAAACCCATGGATACAAATTTTAAAACATAGGCATGAGAAATACAAATATAATCAGAGTTGGGTAAATCTTAGAATTTTTTAGAGAACAAAACACAACAAAGAAATGGTTTGGCGTAAAAACTGTGAATCAAAACATGGTACCTTAATCAGTTTCTGAGCATTTAATGGTCATTAAATACAAATGATAATATAATTTAAAATCTTTGGGGTCACTAAACAAATACACGGTATGAATCTTCTTCCACCCCAACTAACATCACCACATCTACCACCCTGTTAGACCAGTTTTGGAAAATCAGAATTCTTTCAACCACAGCTTGTGTGAATGCTAGTCCATCCATCTGTCCCTCTGCTCCCCTTTGACGTGTGACTAATTAGAAAATGAATGTGTGGAATGGTCTTTGAGGGGCAGCTGCAGACTCTCTGGATTTCTTGAACAGAGCCCCTCTGCCACTCTTACTGCACTCTCCAGTGCTTGGCTGAGCTCCTGTGGCCACACCAGGGCATGGCAGTACGTGGTGGTAAACTCCTTCTTACACAATTAAGTGTGAGGAGCGAGGAAGGAAGAGGTGCCTGACTAAAGAAGTTCCTGGGAAAGTGTTGTGTGGTGCAGGTGGCCTGAGAGGTCTGCTTTCTTTCTATGACAGAGCAGGAAGCTGCATATGTATCAAGGCCAACACACAGCTGGAAGACAGGATTACTTAGTAAGGACTGGTATTTACTTATTTACTTAAAAAAAGATTTATTTATTTGAGAGAGAGAGAGCACGAGCAGGGGAAGGGTAGGAGAGACAAGCAGACTCCCTACTGGGCGTGGAGCCAATGCAGTGGGGCTCAATCCCAGGACCCTGGGATCATGAACCGAGCCGAAGGCAGATGCTTAACTGACTGAGCCACCCAGGCGCCCCCCAAAGTTCTTTCATAGCTTATGGTTTGTGATGTTCAATAGACCTAACAGCTTACAAAAACTTCTCAAAAAATACACCTTTAGTAATCTGACTGGAAATGGAGACCACTGTTACGTTATTTCTATTGGTAATATAAATCCACCTTTTCAACTATGAAGAACTTCACAAACACAAAAAATAGCAAGACAAATATGTGTATTACCACCATGTAGAAGTAAAATATTTTATGTTTCTTTGTAGTTTTTAAATAACATACATATTTAGATGTGAAGCCAAAATCTCTGTAACCATCACCCCATCCCATTCTTCTTCCTTGTCCCCAAAGGCAATCACCATCACGAATTTAGCATACAATCATCCAATCCTTTTTTATACCTTTCCATACATATCTATACCCATAACCAATATACAATCTAATATTGTTTTATTCCAGTTAGAGATATTATTATATTATGTGCATCATCTGCCCTTTGATTTGTTTTTCACTCAAGATCATGGTTTTTAGATCATCCTTATTAATCCATTTAGATATGGTTTGTTGCGGTAAATTGCTGTACATTATTCTATCATATAAATATAACACATTTTATTCAACCTTTTACCTAATGACAGGCATTTCCAATTCCTTCCACTCCCAATATTTGGCTGCTAGAAATCATGCTAATAGTTTTTGCTGCCAGAAATCACACTGCAAAGAACATTATGGTACACATCTCTCTCTATTGTATTGGAGTTTCTCTAAGGCATAATACTAAAAAAAGAAATTTTGGGGTGTTTTGAGGTATACTTTAGGAAAATCTATTCAGGTTTACTAAGTCATTTTCCTAAAGTTTCAGATTTTTTTTTTCACAGTGGATTTTTCTTTTTTCAATGTACGATAAGAGGTAGGAATCTTTTTTTCTACAGAGAAAGGCAATAATCACCCAAAACATTGTTTAATTAGGTCATAATTTCTTTACAGAATTGAACTGTATGTAGGCTTCATATTCCATTCTATTAACCTAATATCTATTAATGCATATCACAAAGTTTTAATAATCATAACTATATAAAAATTATATCATCTGAAAATATGTATTCCTTTTCAATCCTTATACTTCATTTTATTGCATTGGCTCTGGTCTCTAGGATTATACTAACTTGTGATATCAGGCATCCATGTCTTGTCTCTGACTTTTTTTTTTTAAAGATTTTATTTATTTATTTGACAGAGAGAGACACAGCGAGAGAGGGAACACAAGCAGGGGGAGTGGGAGAGGGAGAAGCAGGCTCCCCACAGAGCAGGGAGCCCGATGTGGGACTCGATCCCAGGACCCTGGGATCATGACCTGAGCCGAAGGCAGTCGCTCAACCGACTGAGCCACCCAGGCGCCCCTTGTCTCTGACTTTAATGGGAATGTTTCCAAAGGTTCAGCATTAACTATGATGTTTACTGAAAATTTTGTTGGACTCAGGATTTTCATTATATTAATGTTTCTCCTCATAAGAATGTTCTCATATTTTGAGCTCCTGCTAAAGGCTTTCCTACATTCATAATGTTTTACCCCACGATGAATTCTCTGATGTGTAGGAGGTGTAAGTTCCTACTGAAGGCTTTGCTATCAAGGCATTAATATTATCTTTAATGAGTATGAATTTTCTGATGCCTAACGTGGTGTGACTTCTGGCTGAATGCTTTCCCACAATCTCTACACTGATAAGGCTTCTCACCTGTATGTGTTCTCACATGTAAAGCAAGAGCTGAGAATGAACAGAAAGCTTTCCCGCACTGATTACATCCATAGGGTTTCTCATCTGTATGACTTCTCGTATGTACAGTAAGAGATGAGCTTTGTGAGAAGGCTTTCCCACATACCTCATAATCATAAGACTTATCACCTGTGTGAATTCTCACCTGTACAAAAAGTGATGTAATTTGAGAGAAGGATTTTCCACATTTATTACACTCAAAGGGTTTCTCTCCTGTATGAATGTTGTGATGTTTAATGAGATATTGCTTCTGGCTAAAGGCTGTTCCACATTCATTACATTTAAAAGGTTTTTCTCCAATATGAATTTTCTCATGCTTTGTGAGAATTGATTTCCTGCTGAAGGTTTTCCCACATTCTTTACATGTATAGGATTTTTCTCCTATAGAGAAGAGAGATGAGAAGACTCTTCTCTGGAGAAATGGAACAGCCCAGGAGAAAACCTGTAATACTAACATTTTGAGACTGACAAACAAATGTCTGAATTCTTTTTTTTTTTAAGATTTTGTTTATTTATTTGACAGAGAGAGACACAGTGAGAGAGGGAACACAAGCAGCGGGAGTGGGAGAGGGAGAAGCAGGCTTCCCGCAGAGCAGGAAGCCCGATGCGGGGCTCGATCCCAGGACCCCGGGATCACGACCCGAGCTGAAGGCAGACGCTTAACAACTGAGCCACCCAGGCGCCCCAGAAATGTCTGAATTCTTGACCAATAGTTCTATAAAGAAGCTTGCAAGTTGACAAGTCCTCATTATATATAGATATTACAGTCATCTTTTTAGTGCATTAAGAAAAGATGAAAGGACAGCTATTAATCTGTAAATTAGGGAAAACCTAATAATGTTAATGTAAACCTAGTAATACGAAAGACAAATGAAAACAATGAAAAAAAATTTCCAAGGAAATGGATACATGTAAGGAACAGAAAAAGACAAAAAAACAGAAACAACCCACCAACCGCCCCCCCCACAATACCACAGAGAGATAAGATACTATATTAAGGAAACAAATAACAGGTACTATAAAAACTGCTCTTTTTTAAAAGTTTATTCTTTTTTTTTTTTTTTAAGATTTCATTTATTTATTTGACAGAGAGAGAGCACAAGCAGGGGGAGCAGCAGAGAGAGGGAGAAGCAGGTTCTCCACTGAGCAGGGAGCCCAATGTGGGACTTGATCCCAGGACCCTGGAATCACGACCTGAGCCAAAGGCAGACACTTAACTGACTGAACCACCCAGGTGCCCCTAAAAACTGCTCTTGAAATAAAAAAAAAGATAGCTATAGTAAAAATTTAATAGCAGATATGGGAAATTGTGTTGTGGAAATCACTCAGTTGTAGGAAAAAAAAGTTTTAAAAAGGTAGTAAAAGATGAGAAGGATAACAGATAAAATTAGGAATTTCAATACCCAGATAAAAGGAGTTCAAGAGAGAGAGGAGCAAACTGAATGGAAGAAACTTTAAGAGAACAAATATAAGCTTTCTAGAAATATAGGTCATGATTCTTCAAAATAAAGAGGTCCCTGTACAGTTCACAAAAAGGACCCTGTGTCTCTCTGTCAAAAGAAAAAAAAAAGAGAGAGATTCTCTCTCCCTCTCCTTCCACAGACTTGCAGGCTCTCTTTCTCAAAAAAAAAAAAAAAAATCTTTTTAAAAATGTATAAATGATGAGGAAACATCAGGTAAACACAAATTGAAGAACTGCAAAAGAACCTGTATTCTGAAAAGGTTAAGATCGTGAACAGGTGGAATAAACAGAAAACAAAGAGGTGGTAGAGTTAAACCTAAATATTTTAGTAGTTTCATTAAATGTACATAAGAAAGTATGTTTCTGAACTTGAGGGTCTCAACTGATAAAATCAAGCATTTCATAACAATTATTTTGCAACCTTCTTTCTTGCTTTAAAAACATGTTAAATTAGCATTTTAATCCATACTAAACATGTCTGTTTTAACATAAAAACCCATTTTTATGTTGTCTATCATGTAATAGGTTACTTTTTCCTCCTGTCAACCTTCAAAGAAAACTGATGCTCCAGAAAGATGCCTCCTTACCATTTTACGGACGAGGCTTAGGGGTTAACTGGTGATAAACAGATACGATCCTGCTCTCCCAAATAGGTGACCCATATTCATATATACACAACACCCAGTCACACCCTGCGGTCGCAACACAGCATCTCCGGACTCACCTCTGCCCCGCCGCCTTCTTCACCTGAGGGCGTCCCTCGGGCGCGTCCCCACTTCCCCCTGCAAGACCGTGATTCTTTCCCGGTCGCCGCCTCCACTAGGTCCCGAAAGAGACGACTAGGTCCCACCTTCACTCACCCTCAGCGCTGAGCGACCGAGGCTTGCACTCACCGACGAAGATGAAATGTCATCCCTTTGCATGCAGAAGGCGAACTAGAACCTCCAGAAATCTCCCGGGCGCCGCCGGTCGGATTCCGGCGGCCAGGACCAGGTGTCCGCTCGCATTCTGGCCGGAGGGGCTGCTTTTCTGGCCTGGACTACATTTCCCACAGACGCTGCGGCTCGAGGCTGCGTCCGCCGAGAACGCGGCGTCTCGTCTAGTGCCTACGGCGACGGTCGAGCTGCCCGGGGTGAGGCGGCTGAAGGCCTGGCCGGTGCGTCCCGCCGACCCGCTCCGCCTACCAGCCGCTCGGCGTCGGGCCTCGCGGTTGTTTGGCGCCGAGAAGCTGTAGATGAGCACGAGCCCAGCTCGCGCGCTGAGAGGAATCTGGAGGCCTGCATTTTCCGGGGGACTCGCGGGCGGACGCTACATTCCTCAGGATTTCGGCCGCTTTGCGGGATGGCGGGACCGTTGGCTTCCCCGAGTTAGCCGCTGCGGGGCCTTTGGAGTCCGGTGCAACTTGGCCAGTTTGGGCCAGACCGGAACTAGGGAAGGACTAGGGTGAGGAGTTCAGGTAGGAGCATTTCGTGTCCGGAGCGGGCTGAAGAGAAGAGAGTGAGTGAGTGTGTGTGTGTGTGTGTGTGTGTGTGTGTGTGTGTGACAGAGACAGAGAGCTAGAATAAGAGAGAGAGAGGAGGGAGGGAGAGGGGATGGGAGGGGGAGAGAGACTAATTGTGATTGTTACCGCGTGTCGTCGTGGTGTGTGATTGTGACTGTATGTGGTGATGACTCTGGGTGATGGAGTAGGGTGCTTGGGACTGTGCGTGTTCCCAGAATGGGTATGTGATTGTGACTGCATGACTGCACCATCGTGCACAGGGATGTAGAGGGCCGGTGATTGTGCAGTTGGGGCTGTGTCCCGCGGTGAGGGAGTGTGTGTGATTTGGGGAACGTGTGCGGCATCGTGTGTGTGTGTGTGTGTGTGTGTGTGAGAGAGAGAGAGAGAGTCTGTGACTGTGCAGGTGTGACTAGTGTGACCCCCTTGGGGGATGTGTGTGTGTGTGTGTGTGTGTGATTGTGATTGGCTGTGGGGCAATGGGTATGTGGGTGTGGGGAGGCTGTGTGATTCTGACTTTGTGTGTCCCCAAGGTGTGGGATTATATGTAAGCGAGTGACTTGGTACAGCACCATGTTTGCACATGGGGTGGAGGGTGTTACTCACCACTCTATCCAGGAGACATCTGTGAGTTCATGACAGATTCTGGCCCTTTCCTGTAACTACATTAGGCTGGACTCTCTAGTCTTCCCTGACTTTCCTTTGTATGTGTGTGGGGACAGTGAGTGACTGGAGTCCCTAAAGTGTATGTTCCAACCTGGTCAACTGGAATTCCAAGAAAAGCCAGTGTCTCATCAATTTCTTTTCTCTTTCTGCAGTTTCTATTGCTAAGAGGAAGAGTAAAGAACGATTATTGAACATCTAGAGGCCAAGATCAAGGTGCTTTGGGGTTTTTTTCTTTCTTCCCTGAAATAGTTCTTGTTTCTCAGAGCATAATTTTTTCCCTCTCCTGACAGTTCCTGACTACCAAAAGCCCATTCAACAAACCTTGTCCATAGTACTTCCCATTTGGATTGAGTCCAAAGACTCAATTTTTTAATCTATCCCCTCCCTCTTAGTATTAATTGGGCAGTTTCTTCTGTGTGCCAGATCTCTGCTAAGATCTCTGCTGGTCTAGTGAGGCAAACACAAGAGCCTTTATCCTAACAGAATTGTTGGAAATGAGATTACCTTGTATGTAACGTCACACACCACAGTTCTGGTACCGAAAGCCATGCAATTTATGGGATGGTGTTGGTTAGTCTCAGTCCAAGTAAGTGATAAGATCTTTCACTTTGGCAGTATTTTTGAAGTATAAATGAGATTGGGGGCTTGATCAAAGAGTTCTATACCAATAAGACCAGGATTTACCCGGTAATCTGTGAGTAAACACTTGGACCAGTTTCCAGGTCTGTTTTGAATTAAGTGCTCAAATGGTCCTCATTGGGGTATTCAACCTGGAATCCACGTCCATCATTGACTTCTAAAGGGAAAGAGACTGTAATGATACTAAGGATTACAAAAAAGATGGATGGATTTAAAAACAACACTGTAGGACAATCTTTGAGATAATAATAGCCAAAATGAGTTTCATAAATAAGGAAATTTTAAGTAATTCCTGCTATACGGGCATTTTATGCAGTTAATTGAAACTGTTTGAGATAGAGCATATGCATTTTCAACATTGTGACTAACACCTATGCCCAGGTGAAAGGGCAGTTCAGATATTGGAAGCCTTTACATGTAAAAGTTCAGCTGATCCACATCTAGGCCACAGTCTTCTCTCATTTGATCTGTGCAGTAGCCTATTAACTGGTCTCTACTTCCTCCATTGCCTGCCTCAAATTATTTCTTAACACAATAGCCAGGGTGATTCTTCCAAAATGTGGGTCAGATTATGTCACTTCTTGACTTAAAGCTTTCTGTGGTTTCCCATCTCAGAATAAAAACCAAAGTCTCTACAGTTGTTTATATAGCCCTGTGTGATCTGGCTCTCTGTTAACCTGACTCTATCTTCTGTAAATTTTTTTGTAACTTAATTCTGACCCCTCTGCGTATGAGTTTGATGATTCCCCTGCCTGGAATTTTCTTACTCTTGATATTGGCATCACTTATTCCTTCACTTTTCTTCAAGACTTAACTCAGACATCACCAAATTGGAAAAGCCATCCTTGACCACCCTGTATAGAATAGCATCTCAACCAGTGTACTTCCTATCACCCTTGTCCTATTTAATTTTTCTCCATAGCTCTTATTATCATTTTTTCACTGAGACATAATTGACATATAACATTAGTTTCAGGTGTACAACATAATTCAATATATATATATTTTGTGAAATGATCTCATAAATTTAGTTAACATCCATCACCACACAGTTTTTTTTTTTTAAAGATTTTATTTATTTGCCAGAGAGAGAGCACAAGCAGGGAAGTAGCAGGCAGAGGGAGAAGCAGGCTCCCCACTGATCAGGGAGCCTGATGCAGGTCTCGATCCCAGGACCCTGGGATCATGACCTGCGCCAAAGGCAGACACTTAACTGACTAAGCCACCCAGGCGTCCCCATCACCACACATAGTTAATAATTTTTTTTTCTTGTGATGAGAACTTTTAAGATCTACTCTCTTAGCAACTTTCAAATAGTGTTTACAACAAAGTTATTAACTATAGTCAACATGCTATATATTACATCCCTAGGAGTTATTCATTTTATAACTGGAAGTTTATACCTTTTGACCACTGTCACCCATTTTGCCTTCCCAGCTTCCCACATCTGGAAACACCAATCTATTCTCTGTATCTCGAGTTCAGTTTTTTAATTTTTTGATTTTTTTAAGATTTCCACATACAAGTGAGATTATACAGTTTCTTTCTCTGACTTATTCCATTTAGCATAATGCCCTCAATGTCCATCTATGTTGTTGCAAATGGCAGGGTTTCCTGCATTTCTTTAAAAAAAATTAATTCTGGTATAATTAACATTCAGTGTTAATTAGTTTCAGGTGTACAATATAGTGATTCATCAATTCTCTACATTATTCAGTGCTCTCAAGATAAGTGTGCTCTTAATCCCTTTCAACTATTTCACCCAACCCTTTACCCACCTCCCCTCTGGTAACCATCTGTTTGTTCTCTGTAGTTAAGAAGCTGTTTTTTGGTTTGTCCCTTTTGTTCGTTTGTTTTGTTTCTTAAATTTCACATATGAGTGAAATCATATGGCATTTGTCTTTCTCTGACTGACTTATTTCACTTAGCTTTATACCCTCTAGATCTATCCATGTTGTTGCAAATGTCAAGATTTCATTCTTTTTTTTATGGCTGAGTAATATTCGATTGTGTGTGTGTGTGTGTGTGTGTATACACACACCACATCTTCCTTATCTATCATTGGACATTTCCAAATTTGGCTATTGTAAATAATGCTGCAGTAAACGTAGGGGTGCATATATCTTTTTAAATTAGTATTCTCTGGGTAAATACCCAGTAGTGGAATTACTGAGTCATATGATAATTCTATTTCTAATTTTTTTTTTTTAAAGATTTTATTTATTTATTCATGAGAGACAGAGACAGAGAGAGAGAGAAGCAGGCTCCCAAGGAGCAGGGAGCCCGATGCGGGACTCGATCCCAGGACCCCAGGATCATGGCCCGAGCCGAAGGCAGATGCCCAACCATCTGAGCCACCCAGGCACCCTATTTCTAATTTTTTAAAAAATACTTACTTATTGGGGCACCTGGGTGGCTCAGTCATTAAGCATCTGCCTTTGGCTCAGGTCATGATCCCAGGGTCCTGGGATTGAGCCCTGAGTTGGGCTCCCTGCTCCACGGGAGGCCTGCTTCTCCCTCTCCCACTCCCCCTGCTTGTGTTCCCTCTCATGCTGTGTCTCTCTGTCAAATAAATAAATAAAATCTTTAAAAAATATATTTATTTATTTATGAGAGAGAGAACACGAGTAGGGGGAGGAGCAGAGGGAGAGAATCTCCAGCAGCAGACTCCCTGCTGAGGGTGGAGCACCACACAGGGCTCAACCCCATGACCCTGAGATCATGACCAGAGCCAAAATCAAGAGTTGGATGTCCACCCGACTGAACGACCCAGGAGCCTATTTCTAATTTTTTGAGGAACCTTCATACTGTTTTCCACAGTGACTGCACCAGTGTGCATTCCAACCAACAGTGCATAAGAGTTCCTTTGTCTCCACATCCTTACCAACACTTGCTGTTCCTTGTGTTTTTCATTTTAGCCATTCTGACAGGTGTGAGGTGATATCTCATTGTGGTTTTGATTTGCATTTCTCTGATGACCAGTGATGTTGAGCATCTTCATGTGTCTGTTGGCCATCTGTTGGAGAAATATCTGTTCATGTCTTCTGCCCTTTTTAAAATTGGATTATTTGTTTTTTGGGTGTGAGTTGTATCAGTTCTTTATGTATTTTGAATACTAACCCTTTATCAGATATGTCATTTGCAAATATCTTCTCCCATTTGGTGGGTTGTCTTTTAGTTTCATTATTTCCTTTGCTGTGTAGAAGTTTTTACTTTGGCATAATAAATTATTATTTTTAAAGATTTTGTTTTTAAGCAATTTCCACACCCAGTGTGGAGCTCAAACTCACAACCCTGAGATCAAGAGCCACATGCTCCATCGACTGAGCCAGCCAGGTGCCCCAGTTACAATACATTATTTTTGCTTCTGTTTCCCTTGCCTTAGGAGGCCTATCTAGAAAAATGTTGCTATGGCCAATGTCAGAGAAATTACTACCTGTGTTCTCTTTTAGGATTTTTGTGGTTTCAGGTCTCATATTTAGGTCTTTAATCCATTTTGAATTTATTTTTGTGTGTGGTGTAAGAGAGTGGTCCAGTTTCATTCTGTTGCATGTAGCTATGCAGTTTTCCCAATACCATTTGTTGAAGGAACTGTCTTTTTCCCATTATATATTCTTGCCTCCTTTGTCAAAGATTAATTGACCATATAATCATGGGTTTATTTCTGGGCTCTCTATTCTGTTCTATTGATCTATGTATGTTTCTGTTTTTATGCCAGTACCATACTGTTTTGATTACTACAGCTTTGTAGGATATCTTGAAATCTGAGATTGTAATTCCTGCAGTTTTGTTCTTTTTCAAGATTGCTTTGGCTATTTTTTTTTTTTTTTTTTGTGGTTCCATACACATGGATTTTAGGATTATTTGTTCTAGTTCTATGAAGAATGCTCTTGGTATTTTGATGGCAATTGCATTAAATCTGTGGATTGCTTTGGGTAGTATAGACATTTTAACAGTACTTGTTCTTCCAGTCCATGAGCATGGAATATCTTCTCATTTCTTTGTGTCATCTTCAGTTTCTTTCATCAGTGTTTTATAGTTTTCGGAGTATAAATCTTTTAAACTCCTTGGTTAAGTTTATTCCTAAGTATTTTATTATTTTTGGTGCAATTATAAATGGGACCATTTTTTAAATTTCTCTCTGCTGCTTCATTATTAGTGTATGGAAATAAAATAGTATTTTGATTTTGTGTCCTGCCACTTTACTGAATTCATTTATCAGTTCAGGTAGTTTTTTGGTGGAGTCTTCCAGGTTTTCTATATATAGTATCACATCATTTTCAAATAGTGAAAGGTTTACTTCTTACCGATTTGGATGCCTTTTATTTCTTTTTTGTTGTCTGACTGCTGTGGCTAGGACTTCCAGTACTATGTTGAATAAAAATGTTGAGAGTGGACATCCTTGTCTTGTTCCTGATCTTAGGGGAAAAGCTTTCAGTTTTTCACTGTTGAGTATGATGTTAGTTGTGGGTTACTTGTATATGGCCCTTATTATGTTGAGGTATGTTCCCTCTATATCTACTTTGTTGAGGGTTTTTATCATGAATGGATGTTGTACTTTGTCAAATACTTTTTATCTGTTTTATCTGATCATAGGGTTTTTATCTTTTCTCTTGTTGATGGTGATTTATTATATTGATTGATTTACAAATATTGAACCACCCTTGCATCCCAGGATTAGATCCCACTTGATAGTGGTAAATGATTTTTAATGTATTGTTGGATTCAGTTTGCTAATATTTTTTTTTGTTTTATGATTATTTTATTTTTTTTTACAGAAGTTTATTCTTAAATGTACAACAGGATCTAAGACAACACTTCATTCCAGCTATAGGTAGCAACAGATGCTATGACAGGGAATCCAAATGTTTAAACAGGAATGGAATTAAGGATCATCATTGCCTCGGGCACAAGGAACAGCTTACTTTTTGCCAGATCTCTTAATTACACCTGTGGCCAGGGGGCCCTTCCCCCCGGTCTTCGCTTTTAGCTCCTCAAGTTTCTTCTGCTCCTCTTTCTGTTTCTGCTTGAATGCCTTATCTCGTCCATCTCCTTGGCCTGCTTCTTGGGCTGCTTCAGGGGCTTCCTGCCACCTTCGTGGCCAGACATGGCACCTGCCACCCCTCCCCCAGACCCTGTCCCTGGAAGTGGCCAGTATGCTAAAACTTTATTGAGGATTTTTGCATCTATGTTCATCAGAGATACTGGCCTATAGTTCTCTTTTTTTGTAGTGCCTTTATCTGGTTTTGGTATCAGGGTAATGCTGGCCTCATAGAATGAATTTGGAAGCTTTCCTTCCTGTTCTATTTTTTGGAATAGTTTGAGAAGAATAGGTATTAATTCTTCTTTAAATGTTTGATAGAATTTACCTGTGAAACTGTCTAGTCCTGGACTTTCCTTTGTTGGGAGTTTTTTGATTACCGAATCAATTTCATTGCTAGTAATTGGTCTGTTCAAATTTTCTATTCCTGATTCAATTTCGGGAGTTTATATATTTCTAGGAATTTATCCATTTTTTAGGTTTTCCAATTTGTTGGCATATAATTTTTCATAATAGTCTCTTATAATCTTTTATTTATTTATATTTATAATCTTTTATTATGTTATTTCTCCTCTTTCATTTCTAATTTTGTTTATTCGAATCCTCTCTCCTTTTTAAAAAATTCATGAATCTGGTTAAAGGTTTATCAATTTTGTTGATATTTTCAGTGAACGAGCTTCTGGTTTCAACGATCTATTCTATTGCTTTTTTAGTTTCTATTTTGTTTATTTCTGCTCTAATCTTTTTTTTTTTTTTTAAGATTTTATTTATTTATCTGACAGAGAGAGACACAGCAAGAGAGGGAACACAAGCAGGGGGAGTGGGAGAAGGAGAAGCAGCCTTCCAGCTGAGCAGGGAGCCCGACATGGGGCTCGATCCCAGGACCCTGAGATCGTGACCTGAGCTGATGGCAGACGCTCAACCGACTGAGCCACCCAGGCGCCCCTATTTCTGTTCTAATCTTTATTACATTTCCTTCCTTCTACTTGTTTTGGGTTTTGTTTATTCTTTTTTCTAGCTCCTAAAGGTCTATTGCGCAATTGTTTATTTGAGATTTTTCTTGTTTCTTGAGAGAGGCTTCTATTGCTATAAACTTCCCTATTTATTTATTTATATTATATTTATTTATTTTTAAAAGATTTTATTTATTTATTTGTCAGAGAGAGAGAGAGCTCAAGCAGGGGAAGAGGCAGAGGGAGAGGGAGAAATAGGTTCCCTGCCGAGCAAGGAGCCCGATGTGGGACTCAGTCCCAGGACCCTGGGATCATGACTTGAGCCGAAGGCAGTCGCTTAACCAACTGAGCCACCCAGGCGCCCTTTAAAAAAGATTTTATTTATTTGACACAGGAAGAGCGCACAAGCAGGGGGAGAGGGAGAAGGAGAAGCAGACTCCCCACTGAGCAGGGAGCCCGACCTGGGGCTCGATCGCAGGACCCTGAGATCATGACCTGAGCCGAAGGCAAACGCTTAACTGACTGAGCCACCCAGGCACCCCATATCTGCTTTTTTAAACTAGTTTTGATGTCCACATTTTAATTTCTGATACTGGTAATTTTGTGTTCTCTTTTCTCTTGACCAGTCTAGTAGAGGTTTATCAATTTTATTAATCTTTCCAAAGAATTTTTTTAGAACCAAATTTTTTTCATTTAAATTTTAGTTAACATACAGTGCAATATTGGTTTCTGGAGTAGAATTCAGAGATTCATCACTTACATACAACATCCAGTGCTCATCCCAACAAATGCCCTCTTTAATACCCAATATCCATCTAGCCCATCCCTTCCTCCATCAACCCTCAGTTTGTTCTCTATTGTTAAGGGTCTCTTATGGTTTGTTTCCCTCTCTCCTTTTTTTTTTTCTTTCCCACCTTCCTATATGTTCACCTGTTTTCTTTCTTAAATTCCACATATGAGTGAGATCATATGGTATTTGTCTTTCTCTGACTGACTTATTTCACTTAGCATAATACATTCTAGCTCTATCCATGTCATTGCAAATGGCAAGATTTCATTCTTTTTAACAGCTGAGTAATATTCCATTGTATATACACTACATCTACATCTTCCTTTTTTTTTTTTTTTAAGATTTTATTTATTTAGGGCGCCTGGGTGGCTCAGTTGGTTGGGCGACTGCCTTCGGCTCAGGTCATGATCCTGGAGTCCCGGGATCGAGTCCCACATCGGGCTCCCTGCTCAGCGGGGAGTCTGCTTCTCCCTCTGACCCTCCTCCCTCTCGTGCTCTCTCTCATTCTCTCTCTCGCAAATAAAAAAAAAAAAAAGATTTTATTTATTTATTTGTCAGAGAGAGCACAAGTAGGGGGAGCAGCAGGCAGAGGGAGAAGCAGGCTCCTTGCTGAGCCTGATGTGGGACTCAGTCCCAGGACCCTGGGATCATGACCTGAGCTGAAGGCAGATGCTTAACCGACTGAGCCACCTAGGCATCCCACACTACATCTTCTTTATCCATTCATCAGTCAATGGACATTTGAGCTGTCTCCATAGTTTGGCTGTTGTTGATAATGCTGCTATGAACATCAGGTGCATGTACTGCTTTGAATCTGTATTTTTGTATCCTTTGGGTCAATACTTAGTAGTGTAATTGCTGGTAGTTCTATTTTTAGTTTTTTGAGGAACCTCCATACTGTTCTCCAGAGTGGCTGCACCAGTTTGCATTCCCACCAATAGTGCAAGAGGGCTCCCCTTTCTCTGCATCCTCACCAACACCTTGTTTCTTGTGTTGTTATCTTTAGCCATTCTGACAGGCATGAGGTGGTAACTCATTGTGGTTTTGATTTGTCTTTCTCTGATGATGAGTGATGTTGAGCATCTTTTACATGTGTCTATGAGCCATCTGGATGTCTTCTTTGGAAAAATGTCTCTTCGTGTCTTCTGTCCATTGTTTAACTGGATTATTTGTTTTTGGGGGGTTGAGTTTGATAAGTTCTTCATAGATTTTTTGATACTAACCCTTTATCAGATGTGTCATTTGCAAATATCTTCTCCCATTCTGTAGGCTGCCTTTTAGTTTTGATGATTGTTTCCCTCACTGTGCAGAAGCATTTTAACTTGATGGAGTCCCAGTAGTTCATTTTTGCTTTTGTCTCCTTGCGTCCAGTGACATATCTAGTAAGAAGTTGCTGTGGCTGAAGTAAAGAGGTTTCTGCCTGTGTTCTCCTCTAGGATTTTGATAGTTTCCTGTCTCACATTTAGGTCTTTAATCCATTTTGAATTTATTTTTGTGTATGGTGTAAGAAGGTGGTACAGTTTCATTCTTCTGCATGTTGCTCCCAACACCATTTGTTGCATATATTCATTCCTGCTCTGTCAAAGATTAGTTGACCATAGCGTTGTGGGTTCACTTCTGGGATCTGTACTCTGTTCCATTGATCTACGTGTCTGTTTTTGTGTCAGTACCATACTGTCTTGATGACTACAACTTTGTAATACAGCTTGAAATCTGGAATCGTGATGCCTCCAGTTTTGTTTTTCTCTTTCAGGATTGCTTGTACTAGTCGGGGTCTTTTGTGGTTCCATACAAATTTTAGGATTGTTCTAGCTCTGTGAAAAATGCTCGTGGCATTTTGATAGGGATTTCATTAAATGTGTAGATTGCTTTGGGTAGCATAGACATTTTGACAATATTTGTTCTTCCAATCCATGAGCATGGAATATTTTTCCATTTCTTTGTTACCTCTCCAATTTCTTTCATTAAGTGTTGTATAGTTTTCAGAGTAAAGATCTTTTAGTTAGGTTTATTCCTAGGTATCTTATTGTTTTTGGTGTGGTTGCAAATGGGATCGATTCCTTGATTTCTTTTTCTGCTGCTCTGTAATGGTGCAACTGATTTCTGTACATTGTTTTTATATCCTGAAACTTTGCTGAATTCATGTATAAGTTCTAGCAATTTTTTGGTGGAGTCTTTCAGGTTTTCTACATAGAGTATCATGTCATCCGCAAGTAGTGAAAGTGTGACTTCTTCCTTGCTAATTTGGATTCCTTTTATTTCTTTTTGTTGTCTGATTGCTGAGGCTAAGACTTCCAGTACTGTGTTAAATAACAATGGTGAGAGTGGACATCCTTGTCTTGTTCCTGATCATAGGGGAAAGGCTTTCATTTTTTTCCCCACTGAGGATGATATTAACTGTGGGTCTTTCGTATATGGCCTTTATGATGTTGAGGTATGTTCCATCTATCCCTACTTTGTTGAGAGTTTTTATCAAGAATTGATACTATATTTTGTCAAATGCCTTTTTTGCATCTCTTGACAGGATTGTATGGTTCTTATCCTTTTATTAATGTGGTATGTCACGTTGATTGATTTGCAAATATTGAACCACCCTTGTAGCCCCGAATAAATCCCACTTGATCGTGGTGAATAATTGTTTTAATGTACTGTTGGATTCGGTTTGCTAGTATCTTATTGAAAATTTTTGCATTCATGTTCATCAGGGATATTGGCCTTTAATTATCCTTTTTAGTGTGGTCTTTGGTTTGGAATCAAGGTAATGCTGACCTTGTAGAATGTGTTTGGGAGTTTTCCTTCCATTTCTATTTTTGGAACAGTTTGAGAAGAATAGGTATTAACTCTTCTTTAAATGTTTGGTAAAATTCTCCTGGGAAGCCATCAGTCCCTGGACTTTTGTTTGTTGGGAGATTTTTGATTACTGATTCAATTTCTTTGCTGGTTATGGATCTGTTCAAATTTTCTATTTCTTCCTGTAGAACGAATTAATTTTTAATTGATTTTTCTCTATATCTCTACTGTTCTCTTTCACTGATTTCCGTGCTGTTATTTTTCTCTGCGTTGGGTTTAATATGCACTTTTTAAATAGTTTCTTCCTTAGATCATTTATTTTGATAACTTTTTAAATTTTGTAATACAGGAATTTGAAGCTAGAAATCTCCCTCCCTTCTATGTAGTTTTATTCAGCTGCCTCCTACATTTTAGTATGCCCTATTTTCTTTATTGGGTCAAAAGTTTAATTTTTCCTCATGATTTCTTTTTTTTTTTTTTAAATATTTTATTTATTTATTTGACAGAGAGAGACGCAGCTAGAGAGGGAACATAAGCGAGGGGAGTGGGAGGGGGAAAAGCAGGCTTCCTGCAGAGCAGGGAGCCTGATGCGGGGCTCGATCCCAGGACCCTGGGATCATGACCTGAGCCGAAGGCAGACGCTTAATGACTGAGCCACCCAGGCGACCCCCTCATGATTTCTTCTTTAACCTATGGATTCTTCAGAAATATGATGTTTGAATATCAATCATTTTGTAGATTTTTCAAATATTTTTATTACTGATTTCAGGCTTAATTCTTTTGTGCTCAGAGAATATATTCCAAGCCTTTAAATTTATAAGGACTTGTTTTATGGCCCCAAATATGGTGTTTTGTGATGAATGTTTTACATGCTGCTGAAAAGAATATGTATTCTGCTGTTGTTGAAAACAGTATTCTATAAATGTCAAGGTGATTGACAGAGTTGGTCAGCTCTTCTTTATTTTTATTGATTTTATGTCTGCTTGTCCTATCAGTAAGAGAAGTATGTTGAAATCTCCAGCTGTGATGATAGATTTCTCTATTTTTTTTTCCAGTTCTGTTTTTGCTTTACATATTTTGGAACTCTGTTATTAGGTACATATATATTAGGATTTTTTGTCCCCTTTTACATTATAAAATTTTTTGTTCCTGGTAATATTCCTTGTTCTGAAGTCTACTTTGTCTCATATTAATATAGCCACTCCTGCCTTTTTATGATTAGTTTGCATGTTATATATTTTTCTACATTTTATATATTATTTTTTAAAGATTTTATTTATTTGGCAGAGAGAGGGAGAGAGAGAGAGCACAAGCAGGCAGAGCAGCAGGCAGAGGGAGAGGGAGAGGCAGGCTCTCCACTGAGCAGAGAGCCAAATGCAGGACCCAGGGATCCTGGGATCATGACGTGAGCCGAAGGCAGATGCTTAACCAACTGAGCCACCCAGGAGCCCTTCTTGTCCTATATTTCAAACTGTCTATATGTTTATATTTAAAGTGGCTATCTTTTAGACCGTTTATAGTTTGGTCTTATGCTTTTATCCAGTCTGACAATCTCTGCCTTTTAATTGGAGTGTTAAGACCAGGAATTGGCAAACTAGTTCCTGGACTAAATCGGCCTGCCACCTGTTTTTATAAAGTTTTGTTGGAATACAGTCATCAGATTTGTTTACATGTTTGTAGTGCTTTCATGCTGCAACTGAATAGTTGAATAATTATGGCAGAGCCCATATGGCCCCCAAAACCTAAAACAGTTAGTACCTGGCCCTTTACACGTAAAAGTTGACGACCCCTGGTTTAAATCATTATGTTTTAAAGTAATTACCACTGTGGTTGGACTTAATTCTACTATCTTGCCATTGGTTATGTTTGTTCCATCTGTTTTGTTTGTTTGGTGATTCCATTTTATTCCACCATGGCTTATTAGTTATACCTCTTTGTTTTTGTCTTTTCTTTAGGGCTTGCTATAATGGCCATAGTACCATCTTTAACATACCACAGTTTTAATTCAAATAATATTATACTATTCCACATACAGTTTAAGAACCTAACAGCAGTACATTTCCATTTCCCCTCTCCCATTCTGTATGCTATTTTTGTCATATATTTTACATGTATATGTGTTTCCTTTAAGCAGTGAAATTTTACCCTCATGTTTATCATTTCCCATGTTTTCCACATCATGGTGTAGATCCAAATATCTACCTGTTAGTATTTTCTTTCTGCTCAGTAAATTTCCTTTAATATTTTTTGAAGTGCAGGTATGCCAACAGTGAATTCTCAGCTTTTGTTTGTCTAAAAAAGTCTTTATTTCATCTACACTTTTGAAGGATATTTTTTACTGTGTATAATGTTCTAGTTCACAATTTTGTCTTCTAACTTGTGTAGTTTCTAATGAAAAGTGAACTATAGTTCTTTGCTCCTTTGTATGCAAAATATCTAGATATCTTTTTTCCTCTGGCTCCTTTAAAAATTTTTTTCTTTATCACTGTGTTTCAGCAACATATTATGATGTGCCTCTGTGTGTGTGTGTCTATTTATGTTTCTTCTGTTTGGGGTTTGTTCAGATTCTGGTATCTATGGGGTTTTTATATTTTTTAATCAAAATATCTTAAAGCTGGACATTATTTATTGAAAGGTTGTTTCTGTTCACCTTCTTTTTGCTCCTTCTTAGACTCCAGTTACACATATGCTGGACTTCTTGGTATCATCCCAAAGGTAATTATTGCTGTTTTTGTTTTGTTTTGTCAGGTTTTTTTTTTTTTTTTTCCCTCTGAGCTTTGTTCTAGATAGTTTCTGTTGCTATGTTGTTCAAGTTCACTGGACTTTTTCTGCTACAATGTCTAATCGGCTGTTAGTTCCATACAGAATGTATGGAAATACTGAGATATTCTGTTTTCATCTGTTCTGTCCATTTTGGTTAAAAAAAATATCAAGTTCATGTTTTCCTGTACATTGGATCTTATTTATAGTAACTG
Organism: Mirounga leonina; assembly: GCF_011800145.1. Lineage (NCBI taxonomy): Eukaryota > Metazoa > Chordata > Mammalia > Carnivora > Phocidae > Mirounga > Mirounga leonina. Next base: position 3,764,628 of record NW_023270459.1, on the reverse strand, counting down.
TTTTTGACATTTTTGTGTGATGTTTCTATTATCTCTGCTCTTGCATCTATTTCTATGAATGGATATTTTTCTGGTTTATGGCTCATGTTTATCTGCTTCTTCAGATGTCTCATTCTTTTTTTTTTTTTTTAAGATTTTATTTATTTATTTGACAGAGAGAGACACAGCAAGAGAGGGAACAAAAGCAACGGGGAGTGGGAGAGGGAGAAGCAGGCCTCCCAAGGAGCAGGGAGCCCAATGTGGAGCTTGATCCCAGGACCCTGGGATCATGACCTGAGCTGAAGGCAGACATTTAATGACTGAGCCAGCCACGCGTCCGGCAGATGTCTAATTCTTTTTTTTTTTTTTTATGTTATGTTAATCACCATACATTACATCATTAGTTTTTGATGTAGTGTTCCATGATTCATTTTTGCATATAACACCCAGTGCTCCATGCAGAACGTGCCCTCTTTAATACCCATCACCAGGCTAACCCATCCCTCCACCCCCCTCCCCTCTAGAACCCTCAGTTTGTTTCTCAGAGTCCATAGTCTCTCATGGTTCGTCTCCCCCTCTGATTTCAGATGTCTAATTCCTGATTAAAAGTTGGATATTCATTTTCTGTCAGCACTCAGATTTCTTTATTCTGCTTAGATTCCCCTTCTGTTTTGCAAAGTATGGGGTTCTAAATGCAAAATTATTTTCCTTCCTGGGATGGAGCCCCACATCGGGCTCCCTGCTCGGTGGGGAGCCTGCTTCTCCCTCTCCCACTCCCCCTGCTTGTGTTCCCTCTCTTGCTGTGTCTCTCTCTGTCAAATAAATAAATAAAATCTTAAAAAATATATATATACCAGCATACTCATTTTGGTGAGAAACGCTGTAAATGTCAGGACTGTGAGAAGACCTTCAGCTCTTTGAGATACTTTAGAGTACACCAGAAAATTCATATTGATGAAAAACTCTACGAATATAAGGAATGTGAAAAACCATTTATATTGCATGAACAACTCAATTGACATCTAAAATTCATAAAGGTGAGAAATCTTATGAATGTAAGGAATGTAGGAAAGCCTTTAGACTGCATTCACACCTTAAAGGTCATCACAGTATACATACTAGTGAGAAGCCCTGTGAATATAAGAAATGTGGCAAGGTCTTTAGACAGAATTCAACTTACCCAACATCACTATGTACACTAAAGAGAATGTATACTAAAGAGAAACCCTACAAATATAAGGAATGTGAGAATGCCTATAGATGGAATTCAACATTTAATCAACATCAAAAAATGCATACTAACAAGAAATTCGGTTGAAGGTATATGGAAAAGCCTTTCAACTTCATTAAATCCTTACAGATCATCAGATATTTCACAATGCTGAGAAACCAATTCTATAAGTGAGGAGTGATGTGGGAAGGCCTTTAGATAAAATGTACATCAGTGAATGTACACTAAGGAGAAACCCTGTGAATATAAAGAATGTGGGAATGCCTTTAGATTTTGTTTATACCTTATTGAGCATCAGAGAATTTATAATGATGAAAAACTCTAAAAAGGTGAGAAATGTATGAAGGCCCAATATTCATGCCACTATCAAATCTGAGAATTCATAACCTTATTGAGTACATATGAAAGTACTTTTATTCCATTATTCATAGAATATTATTCATACTAGGGGAAAATGTTTAGGAAACCCTTTTCTGGGGGCGGGGGGGGTCAATCTTACAACTTAATTTGGCATAAAAAATTTCATACCAGGTGTCTTAAATCTATTGAATATACAAGATTTCTAAAATCACTCAGTTCCTGTTGGATGTTAGCAGATTCACACTAGAGAAGAATTTCTTACTCTATCAGTTGTGGAACTGAAGGAAAGCCTTAAGTCACAGCACATACTTAGCCTATCATCATCTTCAAGATATTCAACAATATACTTACTAGCTCTGTGCCTCAGTTGTAAAAGGGTGAAGTTAATACCTATCTGATAGTGTTTTTGTGAGGATTAACTCCTGTAAACCCTTGTAAGATTATTTGGCAACTAAAGATTAGCTACTGTTCTTCTGGTAATAATAGCATAACTGTTAGCGAATTCTTATGAAAGAATCTATATTGGTAATGAACTTAGAAAGCCTCCAATCACTACCCACCTCCTACTGAACTTCAAATAATTGATTCTGAATAAAGTATAGTAGAATATAAAGAACATGGGGGCACATGACTGGCTTAGTCAGAAGAGCACACAACTCTTGATCTTGGGGTTGTGAGTTCGAGCCCCACACTGGGTGTAGAGATTACTAAATAAATAAATAAACTTAAAAAAAATAAAGAACATGTGAGACAACTTCATTCTTAAGTTGCAACAGGAAATTAATCCTGGAATACTCTGGAATTAATGGCTGTAAATATATATTGAGAATATAGCTCATTGCTGAAGAAGTAGAAAAGGTATTATGCAGTTTGCAGTCAAGTCCAAATAACACGTATTCTATAATCTACACTATCTTCTTAGAATTCAAAATTTATTAGAAATTATCAAACGGATAACGGAGAAAACTGCCCATTAAACTTCCCCATCTTGTCATTATGAAAACTTCCAAACACAGAAAAGTTGAAAAGGATAATGAACAGGCATTTACCATCCAACCCCCACCCAGTTTAAAAGCTAACAGTTTAGGGGTGCCTGGGTGGCTCAGTCATTAAGCATCTGAGCCTTCGGCTCAGGTCATGGTCCCAGGGTCCTGGGATCAAGCCCCACGTCGGGCTCCCTGCTTGGCGGGACGCCTGCTTCTCCCTCTCCCACTCCCCCTGCTTGTGTTCCCACTCTCACTATCTCTCTGTCAAATTAAAAAAAAAAAAAAAAGCTAACAGTTTGTCATATTTGCTTTATCTTCCTATAATTTTCTACATAACCATAATATAATCACACCTTCTAAAATATGTCAAGTGATGCATGTTCAAATTTTCCCAGTTGTCCCAAGATTGACTTTAATAGCTATTTATTTTTCTTTTTATCTAGAATCAACTCTAGGTTCATAAATTACATTTAGTTGATATGTCTCTTTTAGTCTAGTTTTGTTCTTTACCTTTATTCCTTTTTTCCATGACACTGGCTTTTTCTTCTTAGAGGCCATGCAGTTGTCTTGTAGGGTGTTCCATATTTTGGATTGTTGTGTTTGTTTCCTAATGTTCTCATTTAACTTACTCTTCCATCGACATCGGAAATTAAGTGTAGAGAAAAGATTGAGTTTGGGTTAAACAATTTTGCAAGAATATTTTATCATAAATGATGTTAAATATTTTGTATTGTCATATATTGAGGCACATATTGATACCATGAAACTAAATTTGATCATATGGTTAAGGTGATGACTGTTAAATTTCTCATTTTAAAGGTCCTTTTTAATCCTTACAATTAGAAAGTAATCTGTGAAGTGATTCTAACACCCTCTTGGAAATTTATATTTTGTTTGATTCAAAGGCAAGACCAGAGTTGAAATAGGATACCATTCAGATATGAGTGATAATGAGTTGCTATATATCAAAACCTGTAGGAGGTGATCAAAGTCATTTTTGGAAAGTAATCTTGTGGGAAATTAGTACTCTTTAATAAATGCAGGAAATGAAAATTTAGGGCCAGAATTTTGATTTGCTTAACAGTCACCATCTAACAAATGATATTGCCCCACATGATTACACTTATAATCCTAGTTCTAATACAGTATCTGTCACATAGTGGAGAGTTGATAAGCTGTCAAAGCAATCCAAACCTAAGAAACTAGGAAAAGGTGGCACCTGGGTGGCTCAGTCGGTTAAGTGTCTGCCTTTGGCTCAGGTCATGATCCCGGGGTCCTGGGATGGAGCCCCGTGTTGGGCTCCCTGCTCAACAGGAAGCCTGCTTCTCCCTCTCCTCCCCACTCATGTTCTCTCTCACTATCTCTCTCTCTCTCAAATAAATAAATAAAATCTTAAAAAAAAAAAACTAGGAAAAGAACAGATTAACCTAAATCCAGCAGAAGGAAACCATTCATACAGTTAGAAGTTAATGGAGGAAGAGTAAAACATCTGTTTTCTGTGGAAAAAACACCGATCTAAACTAGACTTATAAATTTGATCAATGTAAAGATGGGAAATACAATGGCTTTAATAAGGTGGCATACATATATTTATGGAGAGTTTTAAAATAGCATGGTAATACTATGTATATAAAATATTTTTTTTTCAAATTGACTCAAAGTAGAAATTGGCCTCATCTAATAAATGTAGTGGGAAAATGAAAATTTGGTTCAAAATCTCTCTTTTAAAAAAATACGTAAATAAGTCACCAGGTAAAAACTGCAGAGATAATCTGTAAAAGAATTTTACAAGCTAATTCTATAAGGCTAACAGTCTGAAACAATATTGGATGAGGATTATTTCTAAAAAAAAAAAAAAAAAAACAGATTTATGAATATGAATACAAATACCCTAAGGAAAACATTAGCAATGAAACCAAGAATTGAGGAAATCATGATTTGAGAGCTAGAACTTTGCTTATCAGTCACCATTTTAAAATTTATATAATTTATATGATTGCACTCTATTTACAGCTTCTTAAGCAAGATGTATCCAAACTCAAGAAGTTAAAAAAACAAACAGAAGGGGCACCTAGGTGGCTCGGTTGGTTGAGTGTCTGACTCTTGGTTTTTGGCTCGGGTCATGATCTTGGGGTTGTGGGATTGAGCCCCAGGAAGGGTTCCGCGCTTGATGGGGAGTCTGCTTGGGACTCTCTCCCACTTCTCCCTCTGTCACCCCCCATCCCCCACTCACACGTGCACTTTCTCTCTAAAATAAATAAATCTTAAAAAAGAAAGAGCCAATACCAGTTAAGATAGAATTAGTATATTCTTCCCTGTGTCTCCCACTGAATGCAGTTAAAATCCTAGAGAGAATGGATGGGCAGCTATTAGAGAAACCTGAAAGTAAATTTTAGTAGACTGGAGAAGGAAACCAGAATTTGGAAGTTTGACTAATTTGGTGGTTAAGTGTTCTTGCCTGGACTAAAACACAACCTGAATCCCAGAACTGTGCACCAAGCTCAAATAGAAAGAACTCCGAGAGAGGCTCTTTCTGGTCAAATGAGTGGGAGAAGAGGATTTTGTGGGGTAATGTCTAAGAAATTTATGTTGTTTTTGTTTTCTTTCTGGTCTCACCCCAGGCAAACAGTAGTCTGAAAGCTGCAATCCTGTAGTGGGCAGGTGGTAGTTGCAGCAGCTGCCAGCAAGTACTTAAACCCTGAGGAAGGAGAAGCCTACCTTATTAGTGAAAGTCTGTTTTGAATAGAATAGAGGAAATCCCATTACTTTTTCCCTCTTTATTCTCTTACTGCTTGGCACTGAAGGAAGACCTAGCTGTGGGAAAGGCACAGCAGAATAGGAAAACTAAAGGGGTGCCTGGCTGGCTCAGTTGGTAGAGCATGTGACTCTTGATCTCTGGGTCATGAGTTGAAGTCCCAGGTGGGCTGTGGAGCCTAGTGTAAAAAAAAAAGAATAGGAAAACTAAAGCTCTTTAGATCTAACTAGATCAGGAAGGGGATCTCTGGGAACTAAAGAGTTCTGGGGAGACAGAGGCGAGGAGGCAACTCAAGTCAGGGGTCCCATAAGGTGTATGGACTTGAGGCAGCACTCTCAAGCTGTACATGTGTAGATCTGACACTAGGCAGCATACGAAAGGCCTTGAGAACTGAATCAGAAGTTAGATTATCATCTGGGTCCCAAAATGGATAGTGGGTGAAGCACACATAAAGCATAACAACACTGCAAATGCTTTGAAAACTGAACTGACATTGGAGCCTCAAGGCACAGAAAGTGGTTTGGAACTTGCATGCTGAATGGAAATAAATTGCCTGCTAAAACCAACCAAAATTATCAACTTCCATAGGATTTAATCTAGGCCAAGAGAATAAAATTATTCAAAATGTCCAAGAAACAAAAATGTATTCTACATATAAAGAATGAAGAAAATTTCAACTCACAGTGGGGAAAAAAAAATAAAAGACCCAACACTGAGGTCACACATGTTCGAATTACCAAAGACTTTCAAATGCTATGAGAACCATGTTTCAAGAAGTAAAGGTGAACACTCCTCAGAGAATGACTAAGCAGAGAAATAGAAGCTATAAAAAAAAGGTTCAAAAGTAAATTTTAGAACTGGAAAATAATAACAAAAATTAAAACCTACTTGATGGGCTCAATAACAAAATGGAGAAAACAAAGGAAAGATTGAAGTGAATTTGAACATATATCAATAAAAATTATCCAACATAAAATATACATATTTTAAAGATTTTATTTATTTCACAGAGAGAGACAGTGAGAGCAGGAACACAAGCAGGGGGAGTGGGAGAGGGAGAAGCAGGCTTCCCGCCGAGCAGGGAGCATGACGTGGGGCTTGATCCTAGGACCCTGGGATCATGACCTGAGCTGAAGGCAGATGCTTAATGACTGAGCCACCCAGGCGCCCCCCAACATAAAAGACTTTTAAAGAAGATTTTATATATTTTTTTGAGAGAGAGAGAGGGAGAAAGAGAGGAGCACTGAGCAGTGAGCCCAACATGGGGCTCCATCCTAGGACTCCAGGATCATGACCTGAGCCGAAGGAAGATGCTTAACTGACTGAGCCGCCGCAGGAAGATGCTTAACTGACTGAGCCACCCAGGCACCCCTCCAATAGAAAAGATTAAAACAATTTAACAGAAACTTTAGGACCTAAGGGACAATACCAAAAAGTTTAACACTTGTGTCATTTGAATTGTAGAAGGAGAGAAGAAAGTGCAATGAAGAGAAAATATTTAAAGAAATAATGGCCAAAAACCTACCAAATTTGGCAAAAGATACAAACTTACAGATTCAAGAAAGATACTGGCATGCCTTGGATATTTTGGGTTTGGTTCCAGACTGCCACAATAAAGTATGTCACAATAAAGAGAGTCAAATGAATTTTTTGGTTTCCTGGTGCATATAAAAGTCATGTTTACACTACACTATAGTATGTTAAATGTGCGATAGCATTGTGTAAACAAATATACATACCTTAATGAACACCTTATCACTAAAAAATGCTAATCATCATCTGAGCAGTGAGTCATAATCACTGATGACAGATCACTACAAAAAATACAATAATAATGAACATTTTGATGTAAGACTTAACCAAAATATAACACAAAGACACAAAGTGAGCAAATATTGTTCGAAAATTTTTTTGGCACCAATAGATTTGTTCAAGACTGACTTGTCACAAACTTTCAATTTTTAAAGAATACCTGATCTGCAGGGGCGCCTGGTGGCTCAGTCGTTAAGTGTCTGCCTTCGGCTCAGGTCATGATCCCAGGGTCCTGGGATCGAGCCCTGCAGCGGGCTCCCTGCTCGGAGGGAAGCCTGCTTCTCCCTCTCCCACTCCCCCTGCTTGTGTTCCCTCTCTCACTGTGTCTCTCTCTGTCAAATGGACAAATAAAATCTTAAAAAAAAAAAAAAATAAATACCTGATCTGCAAAGCTCAATAAAATGAGGTATGCCTGTAATCCCACAAAAAGGATAAACTAAAAAGAAACCTTTGCTGAGACAGACCATAATAAAACTGCTGAGAATCAAAGGAAAAAAACCTTGAAAGCTTCTTATGGAATACTGATGTATTACATATAGGAAAACAATACCTTTAATAACAAAATTTCTCATCAGAAAGTATGAATGCCATGGGTAGGTGGAACATTTTTAAAATACTTCAAGGAAACCACTATCAGTCTCATTCTGTTCAGTGAAAATATTCAGGGTCATGAGATCGAACCTTGTGCCCTTGGCTCCACCCTGGCTGTGGAGCCTGTTTAAAATTCTCTCTCTCCCTCTCCCTCTGCCCCTCCCGTGCCCACCCCTCCGCCTCCTCACTCCCCATTTGTGCTTTCTCTCAAATAAAATCTTTAAAAAAATAAATAAAAGTTTCCACACAGAAAAATAAATAAAATGAAAAGTTGACCTATAGATTTGAGAAAATATTTGTAAACCATCTACCTGGATAAGGGATTAATATCTAAAATATAAGGAACTCCTACAACTCAATAGCAAAAAACCTCAAACAGCAAAAATCTCAATAGTAAAAAATAGGCAAAGAAGACATACAATACCTTTGAATAAATACCTTTCCAAAGAAGACATACAAATAGCCAACATGTACATGAAAAGGTACTCAACATCACTAATTATCAGGAAAATGCAAATTAAAATCAGTATTAGATATCACCACATACCTGTTAGAATAGTATTATTAAAAAGGCAAGACCTAACAAGTGTTGGTGATGATATGGAGAAAAGGGGTCCCTTGTACATCATTGGTGAGAATGTAAATTGGTACAGCCACTATGGAAAACAGTATGGAAATTCATCAAAAAGTAAAAATAGTATTATATGATCCAGCAATTCCATTTCTGGGTATATATCCAAAGGAAATAGAATCAGGATCTCAAAGACACATCTGCACTGCCATGTTCATTGCAGCACTAGTCACAATAGCCAAGATATGGAAACAATCTAAGTATCCATCTATAGAAGAATGGATTAAGAAGATGTGGTGTGTGTGTGTGTACACTCATAAATACAATGGAATAGTTTTCAGCCATGAGAAAGGAATTCTTTTTTTTTTTTTTAAGATTTTATTTATTTATTTGAGACAAAATGAGAGAGGAAGAGAGCACATGAGAGGGGGGAGGGTCAGAGGGAGGAGCAGACTCCCTGCCGAGCAGGGGGCCCAATGCAGGACTCGATCCAGGGACTCCAGGATCATGACCTGAGCCGAAGGCAGCCGCCTAACCAACTGAGCCACCCAGGCGCCCCGAGAAAGGAATTCTTGCCATTTGTGACAACATGGATGGACCCTGAGTGCATTGTGCAAGTGAAATAAGCCAGAGAAAGACAAATACTGTACAATCTCACTTATATGTGGAATCTAAAAAAGGCAAACTCAGAAACAGAGTGAGAATGGTGGTTGCCAGAGGTTTGGGGATGGGAAAAGTGGGGAGATATTGGTCAAAGGGTACAAACTTCTAGATATAAGATGAATAAGTTCTGGGAATCTAATGTACAACGTGGTGACTCTAGTTAATACTGAATTATGTAACTGATAGTTGGTAAGGAAGTAGATTAACTGTTTTCACCATACCCATAAAAAGGTAATTATATGGAATGATGGAGGTGTCAATTAACCCTTTGTGGTAATCATTTCACAATATATACATGTATCAAATAATCACATTGTACATCTTTTTTTTTTAAGATTTTTTATTTATTTATTCATTTGAGACACAGAGATACAGAGAGAGAGAGAGAGAGAGAGTGTGTGCATGAACAGGGGGAGAGGCAGAGGGAGAGGGAGAGGGAGAAGCAGGCTCCCCGTCGAGCCAGGAGCCGGACGTGGGGCTTGATCCCAGCACCCTGGGATCATGACCTGAGCCGAAGGCAGACGCTTAACCATCTGAGCCACCCAGGTGCCCCGACATTGTGCATCTTAACTTAGCCAGTGTTGTATGTCAGTTACACCTTGGTAAAGGTGGGGGATATATATGTGTCTATATAAAATAAATGCACAAAGCAAAAACTGATAAACTGAAAGAAGTAGATAAATCTGCAATTAATGTGGGAGATTTTAACATTTATCTCTTCCTATTGATAGATCAACAGACAAGAAATCAAGGTACAGAAGAATTCAATGCCATCTAAACGACATCTATAGATTGACAGCAGAGTATGTATTCTTTTCAGTTGCATGTGGAATATTCACCAAGATAAACTATATTCTGGGTCATAAACTAAATCTTCATAAATGTAAAAGAATTGAAATCAGGCCAAGCATTTTCCTTACCAAAACGGAATTAAATTAGAAAAAAATAACAAAGATATTTAGCAAGTCCACAAATACTTAAAAATTAAACAACTGACATGTAATCAACCCATGAATCAAACAGGAAGTCTCAAACGAAATTAGAGCATATTTTCAACTGAACAAAAGTGGAAATATAGGATATTAATTTATAGGATACAGCCACAGCAGTACCAAGAGGGGAATTTTTTTTTTAAGATTTTATTTATTTGTCAGAGAGAGAGAGTGAGTACAAGCAGGGGGAGGGGCAGGCAGAGGGAGAAGCCAGCTCCTCGCTGAGCAAGGAGCCTGACATAGGACTCGATCCCAGCCAGCGTCCTGGGATCATAACCTGTGCAAAAGGCAGACGCTTAACAGACTGGGCCACCCAGGCATCCCCCAAGAGGGAAATTTTTAGCAACTAACTGGGTTGGTGTCAGAGTAAGTGTAATATAGAGTCAAGATCTTCACCACCACCCAGGCTAACTAGGCCATTCTTTTCTATGGTGAATATGGAGGGCAAATGAAGAGCAATAAAGAGGCACTCCTACCTCTGTCAACCAGGAAGGTATAAAAAGGAGGCTGGTAGGGTGCCAGAACTCCCATTCACACATAATAGTAAGGAGGACTCCTCCTTCCCCTGTCAATGGAGGCTGAGTGAGAAACCTGTGTTTCTGTCTCCCACCTGCCATAACAAGATGGCACACCCCTTCCCATGTGAGTGGAGTCAAGAGAATGCCAGTTTAAACAAGGTTTAAATAAGATTTAGAATCCATCATCATAATAAGAACCAGGAAAATCTCAAATTGAGTGAAAAAAGATATTCAAAAGAGTATCAAGATGACAAAGATGTTAGAATTATCTCATAAATACATAAAACTTCACAAAAATGCCTGAAACAAATATACTTGAAACAAAAGAAAAAACAAAGTCTTAGCAAAGAAATGTGAAGTCCAGTGAAGAAAATAGAAGATATAAAAAATAAACAAAGGAAAATTAACTGAAAAGTATGATAATGGAAATAAACTTAATAGATGTGCTAACAGCATAAATGGAGGAGACAGAGGAAGGAATCAGAACAACAGAAATTACCCAATCTGAACAACAGAAAATAGACTGAAAAAGAGTGAAACCTGTGAGATTATAATACAAGATCTAACATTCCTAACATGGAAGTCCTGGAAGAAAAAATACAACAGGATTGAAAAAGTACTCAAAGAAATAATGACTGAAAATTCCCCCAATTTGGCAAAAGACCATAAACAGATTCAAGACACTGAGTAACAAGCTTCCCCCCACCTCTGCCCCCAATCAATATCATGTCATATCATAGTCAAACTTCTAAAAACTAAGGGCAAAATAAAAATCTTGAAAGTAAGAGAAACACCACCTTAAATCTGGAGGGGGAAATTCAAACAAAAGCAGACTTCTCATAAGAAACCATAGAGGCCAGAAGAAGCGGTACATTTTAAAGCACTGAAAGAAAGAATTCCAAATTCCAAGTCCTATATCCAGCAAAAAAACCAAAAAAACCCAAACAGAAACATATATATAAAAATCATTCAAGAATAAAGGGAACCAACATCAGTCATTAGGAAAATGCAAATCAAAACCACAATGAGATACCACTTTACAATCACTGAGATGGCTATAATAAAAAAAAAAAAAGAAAATAATAATCAATGGCAAGGATGTGGAGAAACCCTTGTGGTGAAGCTGCTGTAGAAAACATTATGACAGTTCCTTTAAAAAATTAAATATATAATTATCATACAATACAACAAATTTAAAGTAGGGACTAGAACAGATACTTGTATGTGAATGTTCATGGCAGCATTATTCACAATAGCTAAAATTAGGTAGAAGCAACCCAAATGTCCATTATTGGATGAATGGAAAAATAAAATGTGGTATATACATACAATGGACATGTTATTTGGCCTTTAGTAGGAATTAAGTTCTGACACATGCAACATGGATGAAGCTTGAAGATACTACGCTAGGTGAAAGAAGCCAGACACAAATGGACAAATATATGATTCCATGATATGAGGTACCTGGAATAGTCAAGTTCATAGAGACAGAAAGCAGAATAGTAGTTACCACTGGCTGGGAGGAAGTGGTAATAAGGAATTAATGTTTGATGGATACCAAGTTTCAGTTAGGGATGATGAAATATTGGAGATGGATAGTGGTGATGTTTGCAAAACAGTGTGAATGTACTTAATGCCATTGAATTGTACACTTAAAAATTGTTAAACTGGTAAATTTTACATTAAGTATATTTTGCCATAATTAAAACATTTTAAAAAATATGCTGTTGGGGCGCCGGGGTGGCTCAGACAGTTAAGCGTCTGCCTTCGGCTCAGGTCATGATCCCAGGGTCCTGGGATCGAGCCCCGCATCGGGCTCTCTGCTCTGCAGGGAGTCTGCTTCTCCCTCTCCCTCTCCCACTCCCCCTGCTTGTGCTCCCTCTCTCACTATGTCTCTCTCTGTCAAATAAATAAATAAAATCTTTAAAACAAAAAATATGCTGTTGCCAAGAAACGCACTTCAGATATAAAGATATAGGCAAGTTGAAAGTAATAGAATAGAAAAGGATATATCATGCAAACATTAATCAAAGAAAACCAGGAGTGGCTGTCTTAAAAACACACTTCTAGGGCACCTGGGTGGCTCAGTTGTTAAGCATCTGCCTTCGGCTCAGGTTGTGATCCCACGGTCCTGGGATCGGTCCCTCATCGGGCTCCCTGCTCAGCGGGAAGTCTGCTTCTCCCTCTCCCATTCTCCCTGCTTGTGTTCCCTCTCTCGCTGTGTGTGTCTCTCTCTCTGTCAAATAAATAAATAAAAATCTTTAAAAAAAACCCCAACAAACAAACAAACAAAAAAACCACACTTCTAAATAATCCATGGGTCAAAGAGGAAGTCTCAAAAACATGTTGAGCTGATTATGGTTTGGGAACCTAATTTTGGAAATAAATACTACATATATAAATTGGTATATGGTAAAAACCAAAATGTATTTTAGTGAATGATAACCAAAGAGACTTACCTGAATTTTAAAAATGAGATGTTAGTGAAAATGGCATTTTCATCAGAAAGAATACTCTCTATTGATAAATAAGTGAACCATATGCAATTTTAAAATACTGCTTTGGTTATTTAATTTTTCTAAGTAAATAAAAATTAAAAATTATTCATAGAAAAAAGACATTGAAATGAATGAAAATAAAACTGAATGAAAATTTAAAAAACAGGGGCGCCTGGGTGGCTCAGTTGGTTAAGCGTCTGCCTTCGGCTCAGGTCATGATCCCAGGGTCCTGGGATCGAGCCCCACATGAGGCTCCCTGCTCAGCAGAGAGCCTGCTTCTCGCTCTCCCTCTGCCTGCTGCTCTGCCTGCTTGTGCTCTCTGTCAAATAAAAAAAAAAAAGAAAAGAAAATTTAAAAAACAATGTATCAAAATTTGTAGGAGGCAGATAAAGCAGGGATGAAAGGGAAATTTATAGCACTAAGTGCATATATTAGAAAAGAGGAAAATTCTCAAATTATTAATCTAACTTCCCAAAACAAGATCTAGAAAAGAAAATAATGGAAAACGAACAGAAGAAAGAACAAATCAAAGTAAGAACAGAAATCAGTGAAACTTAAAACTTAAAAAAAAGATAGGAAAAATCACTGAAATTAAGAGCTGCTTCTTTGGGAAGATCAATAAAATCGACAAACTTCTAGAAAGACCACCACCACCACCATCACCACCAAAAACCCAAAAGACACAGATTACCAATACCCATATGAAATAGCAGATATCACTACTTTGCAGACATCAAAAGGATAAGGGAATACTACAAACAATTCTACGCATAAATTTGACAACTTAGATGAACAACTTACTTGAATCACAAAACTACCACAACACACCCAATATAAAATAATGTGAATGGCCAAAAAACTATTAAGGAAATTTAACCTATAATCTGTAACATATTCCCCAAAAAGAAACCTCCAGGGTCAGATAATTTCATTTGAGAATTTTGCCAAATATTTAAAGAACACAATCTCTTCCAGAAAACAGAATACTAGTATTACCTTGATGCTGAAGACACAGTATAAAAGAAAAAAATACAGTCTACTATACATTATGAATATAGACACAAAAAATCCTTAAAAAACATTAACAAGGAGAATTCAATATTATATAAAAAGAATTTTACGTGACCAAGTGGGGTTTACTCCAGGGATTCAATGCTGGTTCAATATTTGAAAATCAATCAAGGTAATCTACCATTTCAACAAACTAAAGAAGGAACAAAAAATCAACACAATCAAATCAACTGATATAGAACAAACATTTGACCAAATTCAACTCTGATTCATGATAAAAACTCAGAAAAACAGGAATAGAGGGAAACGTCTTCAAATTGATAAAGTATCTACAAAAAAATTACAGCTAATATTATACTTAAGGGTGTAATAGTAAATCCTACCTTGAAGATCAAGAAGCAAGAATTTATCCTCTCACTATTCTTGACATAATCCTTAAATTCTTGTGTATGCAGTAGGGGAAAGAAAGGCAATAAAAGGCCTATAGATAGGAAATAAAACTGTCCTACTTACAGATAACATGATTATGTAGAAAAATTCAATGAGTCATTAAATTTCTAGAACCAACAACTGAGTTCAGAAAAGTCACAAAGTAGAAGACAAACATACAAAAATCAGTTGTATTTCTATATATTAGCAATGGACATGTGGACACTGAAATTAAAAAATACATACTATTTATAATCACTCAAAAATACATAGTAGTGTAAAACAAAACATATGTAGGACTCTTGTGTTGAAAACTACACAACAATGATGAAAGAAATAAAACAAAATATATAGACACAGTGTGTTCATGGATTGGAAGGCCAAGCACCGTAAAGATGTCAATTTACTCCAAATTGATATAGAGGTTTAAATGTAATTCCTATCCAAATCCAGCAAGAATTTTTGTAAATGTACTATTGCTACTGTAACAAATGGCTTAAAACACAGATTTATTATTTTACAGTTCTATATGTTAGAAGTCCGACATGGGTCTCACTGGGCTAAAAGCAAGTTGTGGGCAGGCTGCATTCCTTTATGGCCTTTTGGAGGCTCAGGTGGGACCTTCTTCTATCTTCTCCTCTATTCTCCTCCTCCTCTTTCTTCTTCATCTTCTTGTCATTTCCAGCTTCTAGAGGCTGCCTGCCTGCATTCTTTGGCGCATGGCCCCCTTGGTCTCCATCTTCCAAACAGGCAACAACAGGTAGAGTCCTTCTCAAAAGGCATCATTCTGACTTCCTCTTCTGTCTCTTCCATCTTTAAAAAGACCTTTGTGATTACATCATGCCCGTGTGAATAATCCAGAATAATTTATTTAAAGACAGGTGGTTAGCAACCTTGATTCCATCTTGCAATCCCTTGCTATATAACCTGGAAATTCACAAGTTCCAGGGATTAAGATGTGGATATATTTGTGAGGCCATTACTTTTTCTATGTTGGTAAATATAAACCAGATTATTATTATTATTATTATTTTTTAAAGATTTTGTTTATTAATCTGACAGAGAGAGACACAGCGAGAGAGGGAACACAAGCAGGGGGAGCGGGAGAGAGAGAAGCAGGCTTCCTGCCGAGCAGGGAGCCTGATGTGAGACTCGATCCCAGGACACTGGGATCATGACCTGAGCCGAAGGCAGACACTTAACGACTGAGCCACCCAGGCGCCCCCCAGATTATTATTTTTTTAAAGATCATTCTAAAATTTATATGGAAAGACATATGAGCTGGAATGTGTAAAGTCCTTTTGATAAAGAATAACAAAGTGGGAGGAATCACTCAACCCAATATCAAGATTTATAGTATAGATTCAATAATAAAGGCAGTGTGGTATTAGTAGAAACTGGCCCTTGGATCAATGGAACAAAACAAAGAATCAGAACTAGATTCACATAAACATGCCCAACTGATTTCTGAGGTATAAAACAAATTCAATGGAGGAAAGACAGCTTTTTCAACAAATGGTGCTGGAGCAATTGGACACTACAGGCAAACAAAAACAAACAAAAAATCCTCTACCTAAGTCTTATACATTATAACTCAATAATATTTCAGTCATATATATGATACAATCATATAACACAAATTAACTCAAAATGGACTGTAGACTTAAATGTGTAACATAAAACTATAAAACTTGCAGGAAAAAAGAAAGAAAAAATTGGGGGGATTTAGAGCTAGGTAAAGAGATCTTAGAGTTGATACCAAAAGCATGATTCATAAAAGAGAAATCTGATAAATTAGATCTCATCAAAGTTAAAATCTTTTGCTCTGCAAAAGACTTTGCTAAGAGGATAAAAAGACAACCTACTCACTAGAGGAAAATCCTTGCAAATCACATATCTTGCTAAGTACTAATATCTAATATATATAAAGAACTCTCAATATCCAACAGCAAAACCCCCCACAACCCCCCCCCCCAAAAAAGAAAAAACAGACAAAAGATATAAACTATATGGATGGTCAATAAACACACAAAAAGTCACTGGTCCCAAGAAAGTTGAAAACCCAGTGGAGTAAATTCCATTAGTTTTCAAGGCCTGACAGTAATCCCCTGTGCCCTGAGACTCTACCCTTCTTGAAGGGTAACGCATGTTTATAGTTGAGTATCTTGATCAGCCCTTTTCCTGCCTGTAGAATTTTGGAAACCTGACAGCCTTGTTATTTCATCCTGTCTCTGTTCTTGTCAGTCCAAGCTAGCAGTGTTTCTGCTGATACAAAATTTGCAAAGACCTTACAGGTTGTGGGTCTTCTCTGTTTGTCACAGGGATCCACACAATTAGTCAGGAGGCAGGACAAACTGCCCACACTCAAAAAAAAAAAAAAAAAAAAAAAAGCCATCACTGTTGGGCAACCATCTCTATTCATTTCTATTGAGATGGTTGATTGGATCCATGAGTCACATACCTAATCTCTTCAGCTAAAGTTGTCCAGGCACACCCTCTCTCCAGAGCAAGCTTTCTCCAGTGAATCTCCTAATTTCAGCATCCTTTGCAGTTTGGATAGGCTAATTCCCCCAAATAACCAGACTGTGGTTCCTTTTTGCATAATAGTTACTTCCTCAATTTCTCTTTTCTTTCACATTTTACTATAAGCAGCAAGAATACACCAGGTCCCACCTTCAACATTTTCCTTGGAAATTTCCTCAGCCAAGTATTCAAATTCATCACTTACAAGTTTGCTTTTCACACAACTATAAAACACAATTCAGCCAAGTTTTCTGCTATGTAATACGAATCATCTTTCCACCAATTTCCAGTAATAGTTTTCTCATTTTCTTTTGAGCTCTCACCAGAAACACTATTAAATGTTAATATTTGTAGTAACATTCTCCTCATGAGGATATATGTATCCTCTAAGAAAATAGCTTTCTCAATCTTGCTCTTTTCCTCCTGAGCCTACACCTTACCATCCCTAAGCCTAACAGTCTGTTTAAGGCAATCTAGGCTTTTCTATCATGTGGCTTAAAATTCTTCCAGCCTCTACCCATTGCCAAAATGTACTTCCACATTTTTAGGTGTTTGTTTTAGCAGAGCCCCATTTCCTGGTACCAAAATCTGTATTAATGTCCTGGAGCTACCATAAAAATCATCACAAATTTGGTGGTTAAAACAAGAAAATTGCAGTATATTTATAAAGTAGCACACTTACAAAATTAAATTGAATGGACTTGATTTTAAATGGAAAAGTTAAAAATTATACATTTAAAAACAGAAAAATCATACAGAAAACTTCGCTTCTGCCACTTCTTTGGATTTTTGCAGGGACACTTCAAGTGGGTAACATTTTATGGACAGACATTTGCATAATATCTTTTTTGCCCCTTCCCTCTTTAGCCAACTGAGATATATTACATCCCACAGATTTGCATGAGGAGGGCTTACTATAGGATTGGGAGTAAGGGAAATGTAAAATGTGAAATATAGGTTTAGGATATTTGCTGTTTGTCCTAGGGTACCAAAGGAGTCTGGGACTGGCCTACCTGTTTTTAATGTTTTCATTATAATGAATACAGTAGCAATGTGTCTCTTCTAATAATACTCCATTCCATCCCCTCCTATAAGTGATATATATTTTGGTGGGTATAGTAACTATGATAGGAGAGTAGAAATTGTAGGAGATCTTGGGAAACAGTTAAGAGCATAAATATGTAGAGGTTCCCAATGATGACTATACAAATACTTTTGACTTGTTTATATAACCTCCTATACTGGAAGTTCTAGTAGGTAAGAAAACAGCCTAGTCATCTGTGAGTTCATAATTGTGTTTTTAAGTTTAGCCATTTAAAACACTGTCCGTTAGTACACCAGATTTTCTAGTACCTCATACACAAGACCTATAAAACATGAATTTTACTATGTATAGCAATAAAATAAGTATATGCATACAATGCTCTACTGAAAACAAAACATGGCTATTTCAGGACATAACTAGTAAACCAGGAGGCAGGATAGCACATGTAGGAATGCTAGATAATTTATTTTTATGACAGCCACAGAAATGCATAGGAGAGAAGAAACAAATGAGAGTAGAATATCCAAGAAAAAGTGACTCACACATTCCCAACATCTTTGGTTGGTTGAGGCTAGAACAGATTCAGTTGTACCACTACCTCCCCACTCACTACATACCCAGGAAAAAGGATAGGCTTACATCCTCAGTTGTGAGTATAATTCTTTTGTTAATTGCCAATTGTTAGCATATAATAGTATTTATTCATATACAAATATAGATTTATTCAAATGAAACAATTATTAGATTCTCATATTTATGAATACAGACTCTATAACTTACCTATTTTATTCTAGTATGTTCAAACTGCCCACTCAAAAAAACAAAACAAACCCCAAACCTCAAAAGACCCCAAATCCCAGTAAGCATAAATAATTATTTGTAAAGGCTAAATTCCACAATGTTCTGTCTGGCCAGACAAGGCATTATATTTTCTATGACCCTCTCAAGTCTGAATTCTTATCATGTCGGAATTTCCTTATCACCCACTTTTTTTTTCTCTCAAGTTATCTGCAAGCCCTGGACAAGCATGTTTCCATTTATTATCCACTGGCAATTGCTGTCCCTTTCTGTAAGACAGACGGCCTCAATTGGGGGGCAGGGGAAGCTTATTTAAATTTCCACTGCATTTTATTATACAGAGTAACAGTGTATACAGTAAATATGTGTTATAAATAATCAGGGGCTTTCAGTAACACTGTTCAAGGTTGCTGAATTTACTATTTTCACAGAAAAGATGCTATAGATGTTATTGTTTTAGCAGATTTCCAATTCTCAAACATCACAATCTCTCCAGTGATTTTTCTCCTTTTTAAAAGATTTTATTTTTTTCTTGAGAGAGAGAGAGAGAGCAACAGAGACCACAAGTGGGGAGGAGAGGGAGAAGCAGGCTCCCCGCTGAGCAGGGAGCCCGATGCGGGAATCGATCTCAGGACCCTGGGATTATTACCTGAGCCCAAGGCAGACACTTAACCAACTGAGCCACCCAGGTGCCCCTCCAGTGATTTTTCATTTGAGAAGTTCACAGACCCACATTTCCTGAGAAAAATCAAGGTATAAAGGCTTACTTATATATCTATTTCATAATTCTGTCTACAGTGACTTATTCT
Organism: Mirounga leonina; assembly: GCF_011800145.1. NCBI lineage: Eukaryota > Metazoa > Chordata > Mammalia > Carnivora > Phocidae > Mirounga > Mirounga leonina. The sequence continues at coordinate 3,745,057 of NW_023270459.1, read as the reverse complement.
CTCAAATTTTACTCATCTATGTCACTTCTTGGTCTCCCTTTCTCTAGTATGAATTCTTTGATGTTGAATAAGGTGTAAGTTATGGCTAAAAGTATCCCTATAATCATGACAACTGTAGGACTCCCTCCAATATGAATTCTCAGGTTTTGTGTAAGGTTTAAGCCACAGCTAAAGAGTCTTTTTAAAATTTCTTACATTCATATACTCATGACTAACAGTCTTCTTACAATTATAACACTATATGGATTTTTTTAGAATTCTCCAGTTGGATGACTGCTAAAAGACCTTTCTCCACATTGCTTACAATCAGAGCTGTTACTCTCCAAAGTGAATCAACTCATAGTCAGAAAGGTCTGAGATGTCTGGCAGTTATCTACCATAGCTGAAGAAACTTGCATATACCCTTGGACTGAGTAATTCATCTTAATATAAGATTAACAGAAATACACACACACATGAATATTTATAGCATTTATAGCAGTATTTTTATTATAACACAAAATTATAAAAAATACCAATATCCATCAAGAGGATAAATATGGTATATTTTAAAATGGAAGAGTAAAGAGAATGAAAATGAACACATTGCTGCCACATGCAATAATGTGTGAATCTTAAAAATGTTGAGTGAAACAAGACACAAAAAAATTCATGACACATGATAAAACATACATAAAGTTTAAAGATATGCAAAGACTACTTCATGACGTTATACGCCAGGTACATGGTAATCTTTGGGGAAGTAACAACTTTTTTATTCCAGAGCATAAGGAGAAATATATTTCATATTTTCTTTTATAAAAACTGATTTTATGACCATTTTGTATCTTGCCTCTGCATGTATTATGTAAAACTTTTTTAAAAAATAAACTGAGTCAACAGAACTTGAAAACTTAAAAATTAGCTTCATTTCTGATAGAATTCAATAACAATGATCATACCCATTATATATGCTAGTAAACAGTAGATAGTTATGTAGTTGGTACTTTAACTATTATTACATTTGTGATTAAAATTACCTTATTAAAATGTTTTAGCATGCTTTTTTTTTTAAACTAAAGTTTTACAATAACTTGGAAAGGGTTTACAAAGAAATCACATCATTTATTGCATTTCTATGTTTTCTCCCTTGTGAGTTCTCTGATGGACAATGAGGTTTCTCTTATAACTGAAGGACTTACCACACTCATTACAAATATAGGGTTTCTCCCCTGTGTGAGTTCTCTGATGTACGATGAGATTTGTCTTCTGGCGGAAGCACTTCCCACATTCATTACATTTATATGGTTTCTCTCCTGTATGAGTTCTTTGATGATGAATGAGATATGACTTCCTGCTAAAGGCTTTCCCACACTGAGGGCATTCATAGGATTTCTGTCCTGTATGTATTTTCTGATGTACAGTTAGAGTTGCTTTCTGGCGAAAGGACTTTCCACATTCATTACAGATATAGGGTTTCTCCCCTGTATGAATTCTCTGATGTAGATTCAGATTTGTCTTCTGACTAAAGGATTTCCCACATTCATTACATTCATATGGTTTCTCTCCTGTGTGAGTTCTGTGATGATCAATGAGGTATGACTTCATCCTAAAGGCCTTCCCACAGTGAGGACATTCATAGGATTTTTCCCCTGTATGTGTTCTCTGATGTGCCACAAGGGTTGTCTTCTGGCGGAAGGACTTCCCACATTCATTACAAATATAGGGTTTCTCCTCATTATGAGTCTTCTCATGAAGAGCAAGGGTTGTCTTCTGGGAGAAAGATTTTCCACATTCATTACAAATATAGGGCTTTTCCCCTGTATGAGTTCTCTGATGTACAGTAAGGTTTGCCTTCTGATGAAAGGACTTCCCACATTCTTTACAAATATAGGGTTTCTCTCCTGTATGAATTCTCTGATGTAAAGAGAGTGTTGTCTTCTGGCGGAAGGACTTCCCACAGTCATTACACTCATACGGTTTCTCTCCTGTATGAGTTCTCTGATGACGAATGAGGTGTGACTTCAATCTGAAGGCATTCCTACACTGTGGACATTCGTATGATTTCTCCCCTGTATGTGTTCTCTGATGATCAGTGAGGGCTGTCTTTAGGCGGAAGGACTTTCCACATTCATTACAAACAAAGGGTTTCTCTCCTGTGTGAGTTCTCTGATGATCAATGAGATAGGACTTCCTTCTAAATGAATTTCCACATTGATGACACTGATAGGGTTTTTCCTCTGTGTGAATTCCCTGATGCAGAATCAATACTGATTTCCTGCAGAAGGACTTCCCACATTCAGTGCATGTATGTTTTTTTTCAATATTGGTTGCTCTTCTCCTTTTATTATACTCAGATGGGTTTTCCCTTCTGTGAGCTCTATTATGTGTAATTAAGCCTCCCTTTTTAAGGAAGGCTTTCTCACAGTCATTATATCCAAATGACTGTGCTGGAGTTTCCACCTTATGATATTGCATAAGTACTTCATTATGACTGACAGCCCTGCCACGTTGATTATGGGATTTGACTCCAGGTTGAGCTGTCTCCACTTTAGCACTGAGGAGTGATTTCCCATATCCATTATACTCACTAAGTCTTTTTCTTGCAGGACTTAGATTACTGATGATTAATTCTGAAACATTTTTCAAAATCTTTCCATGAGTGTCATATTGAGGAGGTAGATTTTTTGAATTAATAGGGTTTTTGCTTAAAGTAAATGTCTTTTCATACGCATTACTGTTTTCCTTAATCAGTTTTTTGTGGTTGATGAATACAACTGATCTAGAAAACTTATCTTGGTGTTCCTTGAATTTCACTAAAAAGTCTTCCTCTTTCCAATTTTCTTCTACAAAAGAATATAATTAATAACAATTTGTGAATCTTCACATATTTGCTATGGAAAGAAGTTGTACTAGTATCTAGCATATGAGATCAAGAAAGACCCAGGACAAATTACTCCCTGCCTGGGAAAAGACACAAAACCTAAATAAAAACCCTGTCTCAGTGTGGAAAAAAATAAAAAATTAAGCAATGTACATTAGCAACTTCTGCACTTTGTACCAGAACTTCATACAGAAAGTGAAACAAATACACCAAGCAGTGAGGAGAAGACAAAGAATGGTGAGAGACTGATGCTTGGATAGGTGGATTCAGAAGCAATGAAGTGAACCTTTCAAAGACAATAAACTTTAAGTAGGATGGACAAGAAAAATTAGTAGAAAAGCTTGTTCAAGAAAAATACTAGAGGAAGGATTACTTTTGGAGAACACAGATCAGAACCTGTATTTTTATACATTCATCCCTAGATTGTGAGGCAAAACACTTCCAGTTGTTCCACCACCCCTTTCCATGTAGCTATCAATGGCTAATTAATCTTTCCAAGTATCAATTTCCTAGTGTTTAGAGAGACACTTTTTCTAAAAAGATACATTTTAGAGAGAAAGTACACATGCAAGTGGGGGGAGAGGGAGAGAAGCAGACTCTTGAGGAAGCAGACTCTCCAGTGAGTGCAGAGCCTGATGTGGGGCTTCATCTCAGGACCTTGAGATCATGACTGGAGCCAAAATCAAGAGTTGGACTGTCAACTAACTGAGCCACCCAGGCACCCCTAGAAAGACAATCTTTTTTTTTTTTTTTAAGATTTTATTTATTTATTTGACAGAGAAAGAGACAGCGAGAGAGGGAACACAAGGGGGCGGTGAGAGAGGGGGCAGGGAGCCCTATGCGGGGCTCAATCCCAGGGTCCTGGGATCATGACCTGAGCCAAAGGCAGATGCTTAACGACTGAGCCACCCAGGCGCCCCAAAAGACAATCTTATAGCCTAGGCTCTAATCCCCCATATAGCTGGGAATCATTTTCTCTTGTGAGAAAAGAGCTAAGAAAATATTTCCACAGGAATTATAAAACTGGGGGTACATTTACTGGCATATTCATATTGCTATTATCTATCCTTCTAGGATGGTTCAATAACAAAAATCTCATGACCATCAATTATAACTATTCCTCTTTGTAGACTTACTTTTTCATGTTTAAAGACTGCTGCAAGTCTTTCCCCAATAAAATAACTTTTCTTAACTCAGTTTTCCATATGCTGGACAAGATTAGATTGTTCATTCTCATTCTAAATCATTAACTTTAACCTTCATTTCTCTTATAATTTTGTAGCTATATTTGACTTCTGTTACTCTGCAATCATCCACATCCAATAGAACAATGTTAAACCTAGGGTTTTTTCCTTCAGTCCATTACCCTCAACACGAACATAAAAGGAACCTCTGTAAACAAGACTTTAAATCACCTAGATTCACTTTTTATACTCAAACAAGCTTTCAGCGTTGTCCACGTATCTGACAAATCTCACACATAACAACAGAAGGCCTCATATTTATTGCCTTATAAATATCTCACTTAATCACATGCTTTGCTCATGTTCTTTTAATCAGTTGGCTTGCCTTCCAGTCTTATTTCTGCTCATATTTAGGTAATTAAAAAAAAAATGCTATCATTCAATGATATGAAAATTCCTTCACTTATTTCCCCCCACCACTTTAAGCACTATTTCTTTATAACTTGAAAATGGTTATAGTCTAGGAAAGTCTTTTTAACAAATCTTTTTACAAGCTTAATCAAGCCATAAATATTTCATGAAAAATGCAGATTTTGATAGTAATCCTTTTTCATAGAAAAAAATACTTTATTGGTTATCTCCTTTGAACTCTTCTGAGTGTACATTAACACTGTGTATCCTACCTAGATAGATAGTGCTTGGCAGAATTCAACCATTTCAATCAGAATCTATACAGTGATGGCCTGAGCAGGTATCTGAAAGGAATTACCAGTATGAGCTTTCTGAATAGAGGAAACCATACCTCCTCTGTATAGCTCCACAGTTAATGAAGCAACTACTGAGTCCTTAACATATTATACACTACAGCAAAAAAGATTCGAACAGAGGATCTTATCCTCTTAAGGAAAGAATCCTTAAATATAAACCATGTATAATCAGGTATCAAATTATGTAACCATATCCAAGAGTTGTGTTTTAGTTAGTAGGTAGCATGGGAATTCAGAAAAAGAATGTGGAGTAGTTAAGGAACAATTTATGGAGAAAAAAAATCTCAAGACTTAACTTAAAAGATATATAGTATATGAAAGGGAGAACACAACACAATGAGAAGTACATACATCTTGACAAATCATAGATGTGTGGAGAACATTGAGGAGACTAGATCAAGTGGAAATTACCAAGTTTTCCACAGGGAGAAAAATAAAGCTGAAAAGACCAAATGAAGGCTTATTTTAGTAGTCCTTGAATCAAGAATTTCAATTTCATATAATAATAGGGAACAATAAATTGAAAGAGTTAAGACAAAATTAGAGGAAAGCCAAGATGTAATTATTATAGTCAAGACATGAAATAAGGTAACATCATTTTGTATGACATCAGTGAAAAATGAAAATATGGGAAGATGTAAGTAAATATATCTCACAGGCTGATAAACATAATACAAATTGTGAAGAGATCCACAAGAGATGGTGATAGAGACAGAAAAAGCTGGTATCATGGTAGAAATAAAATAATTTGGAAATAGATAATGAGGACGAATTTAAAAGCTAGGCAATTTCATGATTTTCATTTCAACATAATGTCACAAAATAGATGAAACATCAGCGTTCAGAACTCCTGAAGTACTACAGTGAAGGTGGGAGAAATGTGCTGAGTATGTTGGTGTTAGAGACATCTACATAAAACAAAGAGCTTCAGTCCTCAGAATGGATGAGATTACTATAATTTAAAGGCAGATCCCTTGAGGTCAAATCAGAGAAATAAGACTGAGAGTCTAGTAAAACAATATACATTTAAAAATATATGTATCAGTGACTATTACATGCCAGGTATTGTTCCAGGCAATATGGCCAGTAATGAAGAAAACAGAACAAGTTGGAAATAATCACTAAGGGAATCAGGGTAAGAATAAGTAATGTTTTACTCACACCAAGGGTTGACTTCAGGTGTGATGATCAGCCATATAAAATGAACCACAAAAGTTTACTGGAAGAAAATGATAACTGTGGAATTATCAATCTAGCCAAGGCAAGTGAGTTTTAAAACCAACAGCTAGATTTGTGGTGAGAAGGGGAGCTTATTAGACTTAGCACAGAAAACAAATCTGAGGTAATAAAAAGAAAAAAAAAATGGAAAGCAGTGAGAAGAAAAACATTAACCAAGAATATTTTCTTCTTTAAAAATAGATTTAAGAATGCCTAAAAGAAATATATACAACGGCAAGAAGATAAAGGACTGAGCCTAGAAAAAGACACAAATCGAGAAAAAAGATCTAAAGGAAGGCTTATAGTACATTTTGATTGAGTGGCAACTATCCTTGATAACATCAAGCAAACTAGAAAAGAATATTATATTGGGAAAGTGATATTTAAAAGTTTAAATTTTGCAGGCATGATGATCATTTAAAAATTTAAGAGCCTTTAAAAAGACAAAATATTTCAAAGGTGCCACCCACCACATGACCATTTTAAAATTTATTCTCCACTAGACTTTATCCACCTGAAGAGTCAGAAACTCACCTAAGCAGGCATGACCTGTAAATGATGTCCATGGCTCTTCTCCTCGTTCCAACTTGAGGATCACATCAGGTTTGGTCATGTGACACCCTGATAAAGAAAAATTTGGATTAAGTTGCTTAGGCCTCAATACATTTGAAAAATTAGTACAGTACATTTTCAATGCAAATTAAGATACTTCTTCATGTAAGAGAAAACTTAACATCTTGTTCTGGGTAAGTACACAATTATCCTCTCTGTTAACAAATAATTCATCACCTCTTAAGCCTGAAATTCAGGGCATAATTCAGGCACTTTGAAAGGAAATGTATACTACTGGAATTTTCAAAGAGAGTTTTTCTTACCCACAGAGATGAGATGGCAATAGTTTTCCAACATCACATCCATGTAGAGAGTCTTCTGAGCAGGATCCAGGTGCTGCCACTCCTCCCGAGTGAAGTCCACAGTCACATCTTTGAATGACACTGATGACTGCAATGGATTGGGACTATGATCAGAGTAAGCTGACTAGATATTGTGGACTACTTTTGATCCTGCTTCTTTGGGGCATTCATATGAATATAAAGAAAGCCAATCATTTTTGTCTTGTGATTTACATGGTAAGATAAACAAAAGTGAAGACAGAAGTAACTGGCACTGAATTTATTTAATAATTAATTCTAAAAATATTTACGTGAAGTTGCTTTGTACCCCAAAACTGCATTCGTTTACTGGAATGCCAAGACATACAAAGCATGGTCCCTACATAGCCTCAAAGCAAGGAACACACACCTTTAATAAGGTATGTATAAACACAAACCTGCTAGAAGGTGTTACAGGTACTACAACAAAAGAATATACAAGATGCAGTATATTACAAGGGGAGCACAACTGAGGAAGTAAAATTTTTCCCTGTCAAGATTATGTTATGTGGGAAGAATATGGTTTTAGAATGCATAGGAACAACTGGCATCCAAAACTAATACAGTGAATTGGTCACGAAAACAATCCCTCAGATAATCATTATTTAGAATTAACATAACATATATTTCTGAACATAATATATAATAAATGACAGATGGCACTGGAAAATAATCAAAGCAAGCAAAAACTGAAGAATTTATTCTTAATGGACAGCAACTGCAATGGGTAAGAACTGTTCAGTTCATGGCTTTTTTTTGCATGAAGGTAGCAGAAACCCTACAGCTCCTGAGGCAGAATTTAGAACTGGCAGATAAGCTGGAGATTTAGAAATAAATTCATTCATTCATTCTTTCTTTTCTTTCTCTCTCTCTCTCCCTCTCTTTTTCTTTTCTTTTCCCTTCCTTCCTTCCTTCTCTTTCTTTCTCTTTCTCTCTTTCTTTTTTTAAAGTAGGCTCCATGCAATGTTGAGCCCAATGCGGGCCTTGAACTTATGACCGTGAGATCAACACCTGAGCTGAGATCAAGGGATGCTTGACCAATTGAGTCAGCCAGGCACCCCTGGAAATAAATTACTGAAGTGAGAGAACTACAGAAAGGATAAGAACCAAAATCAGAGTATAAACGCTGCCAGAACTCCAGGTTGGTAGTTAAACTAAGCAATTGTTGGAGACATCACAGAGGACTTAGCAAGATACCAGAAAAGAGTTCTGAAAAATAGAAGTGCACCTACACCTATGAGATTCTGAGATTTCTGCATTTTTTTATTAACAGCATTACATAACCTGCTCATAGCTCAAGCAGAAGAAAACTGAAGCCTTACTGGATGGGAGGTGTCAGAAAATTGCAGCTCACAGAGCAGCAGGAAATATAGGGGGTGAACACTGGAAGAAAGAGCCCTACAGAAAGTAAGCCCTAAAATATAAGTATAAACACCAATTCCTTAATAAAGAGCTAAAGTACGTGAACACAAAAAGAACTGACCTCCCCTCCCCTAAGGGGGCTAGGGTCAAAAAGCAGCAGGTGGAAGCTGAAAGAACTGAACTGATATATCAGCTGCTTTACACTTGAGGGTGGGGGCAGTTTTAAAGTTCGATTTCAAGCAAATTAGTTGCCTGCTTAAAAAAAAACCAATAATCCTCAGAAAAAAAAGACAGAATGAAATTACTGTATTATTCATGATATTCAGGTTTCTAGCAAAAATTACTAAACACACAAACAAAACAAAACAAGAGGAAGGGGTATGACCCATATTCAGAAAAAGCCAGAGAAACTAATCCCTAGTGGGCCCCAATGTTGGATTTTGCCAAAAAAAGGCTTCAAAGCAGCTATTTTTAATGTGTTCAAAGAAAATGAAAAACCTGGGCATGGAAATAGATATAAGTAAAAAATCAATACATGAATGAAAAGAACTATTAAAATGTATTTGATTGACATAAGACACAACATATATAAGAACAGATGACTAAAAAACAGGTTGGGGTGCCTGGGTGGCTCAGTCAGTTAAGTATCTGACCCTTGATTTCAGCTCAGGTCATGATCTCAGGGTCGTGGGATTGAGCCCTACATTGGGCTCCATGCTCAGTGGGGAGTTGGCTTGAGATTCTCTCTCTCCCACTCCCCCTACTCCTCCCTCCCCTAAAATAAATAAATAAATCTTAAAAAAAAAAAAAAAAACCCAAAACAGGTTAGGATAAGAAGCCAATCAGAAAAGGCTGTATGATTCCAACTATATGATATTCTGGGAAGGCAAAACTAAGGAGATAGTTTAAATCCTTAGACTGTCATGTTTTAGGAAGTCCCTTCCTAAAAAAGGAAGGGACAAGGGATGAATAGGTGTAGCACAGAGGATTTTTAGAGCAGTGAAACTATTCCATATAATACTATAATGGTGGATATATCATTATATATTTGTGAGAATCCACTGAATATATAAGACCAAGAGTGAACCTTAATGTAAACTACAGACTTTGGGAAATAATGATGTGTTAATGTAGGTTCACTGTAATAAATGTATCACTCTAGTGCAAAATGTTGATAATGGGGAGGCTATTCTTGTGTAGGGGCAGGGGGTAAATGGAAATTCTGTACTTTCTTTTAAAAAAAGATTTTATTTTTAAGTAATCTTTATGCCCAATGTGGGGCTTGAACCCCAAATCCCAGATTAAGAGTCACATGCTCCAGGGACTGAGCCAGCCAGGAGCCCTGAAACTGTACTTTCTATATAATTTTGCCATGAACCTAAAACTGCCTTAAAATACAGAATATATTTAAAAGGATTAAAAAAAAGGGTTAGTAAAGGCACCTGCAGATTGAAAGTGAGGGGATGGAGAACCATTTATCATGCTAATGGACATCAAAAGAAAGCTGAGGAGCCATATTTTTTCAGGCAAACTAGATTTTATTTTATTTTATTTTATTTTATTTTAAGATTTTATTTATTTGACAGAGCAAGAGAGAGATCACAAGAGCAGCAGGCAGAGGGAGAGGGAGAACAGGTTCCCTGCTGAGCAGAAAGCCCTATGTGGGGCTTGATCCCAGGACCCTGGGATCATGACCTGAGCTGAAGGCAGACAGGCAACCAACTGATCCACCCAGGCACTCCCAAATGAGATTTTAAACCAAAGACTGTAACAAGATATGAAGAAGGGCATTATATCATAATAAAGGGGCCTATCCAACAAGAAAATCTAACAAGTGTAAATATTTATGCTCCCAATTTGGGAGTACTCAAATATACAAATCAATTAATAACAAACATAAAGAAGTTCATTGATAAAAATACAATAATAACAGGGGATTTTAACACCATTTACAGCAAAGGAAAGATCATCTAAACAGAAAATCAACAAGGAAACAATGGCTTTGAATAACACACTGGACCAGATGGACTTAATAGATATATTCAGAACATTTCATCCTAACGCAGCAGAATACACATTTTTTTCCAGTGCACATGGAACATTTTCCAGAACAGATCACATACTGGGTCACAAATCAGGCCTCAACAAGTACAAAACAACTGAGATCATACCATACATATTTTCTGACCACAACGCTATGAAACTTGAAGTCAACCACAAGAAAAAGTTTGGAAAGACCACAAATACATGTTAAAGAACATCCTACTAAAGAATGAGTGGGTTAACCAGGAAATTAAAGAAGAAATTAAAAAAAAAATACATGAAAGCAAATGAAAGTGAAAACATGACAGTCTAAAACCTTTGGGATGAAGCAGAAGTGGTCCTAAGAGGAAGTACATAGCAATACAGGCCTGTCTCAAGAAACAAAACTCTCAAATACACAACCTAACTTTATACCTAAAGGAGCTAGAAAAGTAAGAGGAAATAAAGCCTAAAGCCAGCAGAAGAAGGGAATAATAAAGATTAGAGCAGAAGTAAATAATAGACAAATAATAGAAAAAAAAAAAAACCCAGTAGAACAGATCAATCAGACTAAGAGCTGGTTCTTTGGAAGAATTAATAAAATTGATAACCCCATAGCCAGACTTACCAAAAAGAAAAGAGAAGGACCCAAATCAATAAAATCACAAATGAAAGAGAAGACATCACAACCAACACAACAGAAATATAATTATAAGAGAACATTAAAAATTATATGCCAACAAACTAGGCAATCTGGAAGAAATGGATGAATTCCTAGAAACATAAATTACCAAAACTGAAACAGGAATAGAAAATTTGAACAGACCCATAACCAGCAAAGAAATTGAATCAGTAAGCAAAAAAATCTCCCAACAAACAAAAGTCCAGGCAGGGCCTGATGGCTTCCCAGGAGAATTCTACCACTTTTTTTTTTTTTTTTTAAGATTTTATTTATTTGACAGAGAGAGACACAGCGAGAGAGGGAACACAAGCAGGGGGAGCAGGAGAGGGAGAAGCAGGCTTCCCATGGAGCAGGGAGCCCAATGCGGGGCTCGATCCCAGGACCCTGGGATCATGACCTGAGCCAAAGGCAGACACTTAACTGTCTGAGCCACCCAGGTGCCCCTCTACCAAACATTTAAAGAAGAGTTAATACCTATTCTTCTCAAAATGTTCAAAAAAATAGAAATGGAAGGAAAACTCCCAAACACATTCTACAAGGCCAGCATTACCTTGATTCCAAAACCAGTCAAAGACCACACTAAAAAGGATAATTAAAGGCCAATATCCCTGGGCGCCTGGGTGGCTCAGTTGGTTAAGCGACTGCCTTCGGCTCAGGTCATGATCCTGGAGTCCCGGGATCGAGTCCCACATTGGGCTCCTTGCTCGGCGGGGAGCCTGCTTCTCCCTCTGACCCTCCCCCCTCTCATGTGCTCTCTCTCTCTCTCATTCTCTCTCTCAAATAAATAAATAAAATCTTAAAAAAAAAAAAAAAGGCCAATATCCCTGATGAACATGAATGCAAAAATTTTCAATAAGATACTAGCAAACCGAATCCAACAGTACATTAAAACAATTACTCACCATGATCAAGTGGGATTTATTCCTGGGCTGCAAGGGTAGTTCAATATTTGCAAATCAATCAACGTGACATGCTACATTATTAAGAGGATAAGAACCATACTAATCCTGTCAAGAGATGCAAAAAAAGCATTTGACAAAATACAGTATCGATTCTTGATAAAAACCCTCAACAAACTAGGGATAGATGGAAGATACCTCAACATCATAAAGGCCATATACAAAAGACCTACAGTTAATAGCATCCTTGATGGGGAAAAATGAAAGCCTTTCCTCTGTGGTCAGGAACAAGACAAGGGTGTCCACTCTCATCATTGTAATTTAACATAGTACCAGAAGTCTTAACCTCAGTAATCAGACAACAAAAAGAAATAAAAGGTATCCAAATTAGCAAGGAAGAAGTCAAACTTTCACTATTCACAACAATATGATACTCTATGTAGAAAACCTGAAAGACTCCACCAAAAAATTGCTAGAATATAGGAATTCAGCAAAGTTGCAGGATAAAAAATCAACATAAAGAAATCTGTTGCATTTTTATACACCAATACACCTTTGATCAAGGAATCAAATACCATTTACAGTTGCACCAAGAACCATAACTTTCCTAGGAATAAGCCTAACCAGAGTAAAATATCTGAACTCTGAAAACTATAGAACACTTATGAAAGAAATTGAAAATGACACAGAGAAATGGAAGAACAAATATTGTTAAAATGTCTATGCTAGGGCACCTGGGTGGCTCAGTTGGTTGGGCGACTGCCTTCGGCTCGGGTCATGATCCTGGAGTCCCTGGATCGAGTCCCGCATCGGGCTCCCTGCTCGGCTGGGAGTCTGCTTCTCCCTCTGCCCCTCCCCCCTCTCATGTGCTCTTTCTCATTCTCTCTCAAATAAATAAATAAATAAAATCTTAAAAAAAAAAAATGTCTATGCTACCCAAAGCAATCTACACATTTAATGCAATTCCTATAAAAATACCACCAGCATTTTTCAAATAGGTAGAACAAACAATCCTAAAATTTGTATGGAACCACAAAACACCCTGAATAGCCAAAGCAATCTTGAAAAAGAAAAAGCTGGAGGCATCACAATTCCAGATTTCAAGTTATATTACAAAGCTGTAGTCATCAAGACAGTCTGGTACTGGCACAAAGAGAGATGAATAGATCAATGGAACAGAATAGAGAACCCCGAAATGGACCCACACTATATGGTAACTAATCTTTGACAAAGCAGGAAAGATTAATGAAAAAAAGACAGTCTCTTCAACAAATGGTGTTAGGAAAACTGGACAGCAACATGTAAAAGAATGAAACTCGATCACTTTTATATACCATACACAAAAATAAATTCAAAATGGATTAAAGACCTAAATATGAGACAGGAAACCATCAAAATCCTAGTGGAGAAACAGGCAGAAACCTCTTCGACATCGGCCATAGCAACCTTACTAGACAAGTCTCTAGAGGCAAGGGAAACAAGAGCAAAAATGAACTATTGGGATTTCATCAAGGTAAAAAGCTGCACAGTGAAGGAAACAGTCAACAAAACTACAAGGTAGCCTATAGAATGGGACTTCTCCCATTTGCAAACGACGTATCTGATAAAGGGTTAGTATCCAAAAATCTATAAAGAACTTATCAAACTCAACACCCCAAAAATAAATAATCCAGTTAAGAAACAGGCAGAAGAGGGGCACCTGGGTGGCTCAGTCATTAAGCGTCTGCCTTCGGCTCAGGTCATGATCCCACGGTCCTGGGATTGAGCCCCACATCGGGCTCCCTGCTCCACGGGAAGCCTGCTTCTCTCTCTCCCACTCCCCCTGCTTGTGTTCCCTCTCTCGCTGTCTCTCTCTCTGTCAAATAAATAAATAAAATCTTAAAAAAAAAAAAAAAGAAATAGGCAGAAGATACGAAGAGACATTTTTCCAAAGAAGACATCCAGATGGCTAATAGACACATGAAAAGATGTTCAACATCACTCATCATCAGAGAAATACAAATCAAAACCACGATGAGATACCACCTCACACCTATCAGAATGGCTAAAATTAGCAACACATTAAACAACAGATGTTGGCAAGGATGCGGAGAAAGGGGAACCCTCCTACACAGTTGGTGGGAATGCAAACTGGTAGCAGCCACTCTGGAAAACAGTATGGAAGTTCCTCAAAAAGTTAAAAATAGAACTACCCTACAACCCAGCAATTTGCACTGCTAGGTATTTGCCCAAGGATACAAAAATACTGATTCAAAGGGGTACATGCACCCCGATATTTGTAGCAGCATTATCAACAATAGCCAAATTATGGAAAGAGCCCAAACGTGCGTCCATCAACTGATGAATGGGTAAAGAAGATGTGGTATGTGTATCTATATGGAATACTACTCAGCCATCAAAAAGAATAATATCTTGCCATTTGCAATGACATGGATGGAGCTAGAGTGTATTATGCTAAGTGAAATAAGTCAGTCAGAGAAAGATAAATACCGTATGATTTCACTCATGTGGAATTTAAGAAACAAAATAGATGAACATAGGGAAAGGGAAAAAAAAAAGAGGGAGGTGAACCATAAGAGTCTTAATGATAGAGAACAAATTGAGGGTTGCCAGAGGGGAAGTGGGTGGGAGATGGGCTAAATGGGTGATGGGTATTAAGGACGGCACATGTTGTGATGAGCACTGGTTATATGTAAGTGATGAGTCACTGAATTCTACTCCTGAAACCAGTATTACACTATATGTTAACTAATAAGAATTAGTTAAAGGGACACCTGGGTGGCTCAGATGGTTAAGCATCTACCTTCGGCTCAGGTCATGATCCCAGGGTCCTGGGATCGAGCCCCGCATTGGGCTCTGTGCTCAGCAGGGAGTCTGCTTCTCCCTCTCCCTCTGCCTGCCTGTCTGCCTACTTGTGATCTCTCTCTCTCTGTCAAATAAATAAATAAAATCTTAAAAAAAAAAAAAAGAATTAGTTAAAAACTTAAAACAAAACAAGTTAGGCATTTGGAAAACAAACAGCAAAATGGTAGCCCTATATCCATATACCTCTAACTGTATTAAATATAAATGGACTAAACACTCCAATAAAATGGCCAGGATTATTAGACTGCATGAAAAAGCAAGACTCATATAATTTTGTCTGTAAGAGAAATATTTTAAATACCATAGACACAAATACGCTGAAAATGGAAATGGATGGAAAATTATACACAACCACTAAACATGGGAAAGTTGAGGAGTGTTACTACTACAGACAAAGGGGGCATTTTATAATGATAAAAGAGAAAATACACCAGAATAACAATTACAAATGTATATGTACTTAAATAAGAAAAGTTTCAAAGTACACTAGGCAAATACTGACAAAAGTAACATGAGACTTAAAAAAGTCCAAAACCATGGTTGATGTTAATGTTTGTCAGTAAATGAAAGAACTAGACCAAAGGGGGGGAAATCTGGACAGATTCAGAATCTCTAAAGAATACTGACAACAACCTAACTCATTTCATATTTGTGGAGTACTACTTTATTTATTTATTTATATTTATTTATATTTTTAAAAGATTTTATTTGTCAGAGAGAGAGTGAGCACAAGCAGGGAGAGCAGCAGGCAGAGCAGGCAGAGGGAGAAGCAGACTCCCTGCTGAGCAAGGAGTCCAATGTGGGACTCGATCCCAGGACGCTGGGATCATGACCTGAGCAGAAGGCAGACGCTTAACCAACTGAGCCACCCAGGCGTCCCTTTTTTTTTTTTTAAAGATTTTATTTTATTATTTTTTAAAGGTTTTATTTATTTGAGAGAGAGGAGAGAGCGAGCATAAGTGGGGGGAGGGGCAGAGGGAGGGAGAAGCAGACTCCCTGCTGAGCGGGGAGCCCAATGTGGGGCTGGATCCCAGGATCCTGAGATCATGACCTGAGCTGAAGGCAGATGCTTAACCAACTGAGCCACCTAGACGACCCTTAAAGATTTTATTTTTAAGTAATCTCTAATCTCTGTACTAACCTGGGGTTCAAACTCACAACCCTGAGATCAAGAGTCACATGCTCCATTAACTAAGCCAGCCAGGTACCCCTTACAGTACTGCTTTTTTTTTTTTTTTTTTAAAGATTTTATTTATTCATCTGAGAATGAGAGAGAGAACATGAGAGGAGAGAGGGTCAGAAGCAGAAGCAGACTCCCCTCTGAGCAGGGAGCCCGATGCGGGACTCGATCCTGGGACTCCAGGATCATGACCTGAGCCGAAGGCAGTCACTTAACCAACTGAGCCACCCAGGTGCCCCTACAGTACCACTTTTTTTTTTTTCAAGATTTTATTTATTTATTTGACAGAGACAGAGATAGCGAGAGCAGGAACACAAGCCCTGGGAGTGGGAGAGGGAGAGCAGGCTTCCCGCCGAGGAGGGAACCCGATGTGGGACTCGATCCCAGGACCCTGGGATCATGACCTGAGCCGAAGGCAGATGCTTAACGACTGAGCCACCCAGGCGCCCCCTACAGTACCACTTTTAATAATCTCCCAACACATCTGTTTTTCTTTTTTAAAGATTTAATTTATTTATTTGAGAGAGAGAGCACATGTGTGAGCTTGCATATAGGGGTAGGGTCAAAGGGAGAGAATCCTCAAGCAGACTCCCCGCTGAGCACCAAGCCCAATGCAGGGCTCAGTCTCACAACCCATGAGATCATGACCTGAGCTGAAACCAAGAGCTGGACGATTAACCGACTGAGTCACCCAAGCACCCCTAAGTAGACTGTTTTATAGAGATTATTAAGTTGATTCTAAAATTTACTGGAAATGTACAACACCTAGCATGTCTGAGTAAGTTTGAAAAAGACAGTGTTGGAAGATTCACATTATCTGATTTTGTGACCTCATTGACTAATCAAGACTGTGTACACTGGTGAAAGGGTAAGTATACAAATCAATAAAACAGACTATGGAAACACTCCTATACATATATGGATAACTGTCAAGAGAGGCTCCAGGATAATTCAGTAGAGAAAGGATGTCTTTTCACAGACAACTCTGGAAAAACTGAATATCATTAAAAAAATTTAAAAAAGGAACCTCAACTCTTACGGCATACAAAAGAATTAAGCTGTAATAGATAATTCACTTAAAAAAAGAAAGTCTAAACTCATAATACTCATATAGTAAGCAAAAAAACAAAATATGCACAACCTGGAGTGTGCAAAGAGTTTTGGAATAGGACACAAAAAACACGCAACATAAAATTTGAAAACCTAATGAACTGGATTTTGTCAAAATTAAAAACTTCAGCTCTGAAAGAGACCTTTAAGAAAATAAAAAATCAAATCACAGACTGGGAAAAGATAATTCACAGTACTTTTATCTGACAAAAGACTTATGTCTAGAATATATAAAGAACTCATACAACACAAAAAGAAAACAACAAATGCATTAAAAATTGGAAAAAGCTCTGAACAAGTTCAGAAGATATCTAAATGTCAAGCAAAAAATGCTCAGCACTTATATCAGGGAAATGAAAACTAAAATAGTGAAATACCATTACACACTCTCTAGGATAATTAAAATTAAAAAGTGACCATACCAAGTGTTGGTGAGGATATGGAGCTACTCTAACTCTTATACATTGTTGGTGGGAATGTAGAATGGTACTACTCTCCATAAATCTGGCAGTTTCTTATAAAGTTAAGCATATATTTTTCATACAACCCACTGATTCCACACCTAGGCATTTACCCCAAAGAAATGAAAATACAGTTCACGCAAGCATCATCTGTAATAGTCAGAAAGTAGGGGAAAAAATGTCTTGGGGCACCTGGGTGGCTCAGTTGGTTAAGCATCTGCCTTCAGCTCAGGTCATGATTTCTGGGTCCAGAGATTGAGCCCCATGTCGGGCTCCCTGCTCAGTGGGGAGTCTGCTTCTCCCTCTCCTTCTGCTCCTTCCCCACATTCATGCATGCTCTCCCTCTCAAATAAATAAAATCTTTTTAAAAAAAGTCTATCAAAACATGAGTAGATAAACAAATTATAGTATATTTATATACTTGAGTACCACTTAGCAATACAAAGAATGTTCATGTACACAACATGAATAAACTTCAAAAACATTGAGTTACACAAACCAATCTCTCCAAAAGCACATATTCTATTATCCCATTTATGTGAAATTCTAGAAGAGGCAAAACTAGTTTATAGCAACAGAAGCAGATATATGATTACTGAAGGCCAGGAGTGGCAGTAGAGCTACTGGTTGTATGGGGGCAGAGAAGGGAACTTTTTGGGGTAACAGATAATTTTGTAATCTTGACTGTTGTGATTATATAGACCTATATTCTTTTCAAAGTTCATGAACTCTATACTTAAATGAGTGCTTTTATTATATATAAATTATACCTCAATGAAGTTGATTAAAAAATGAGAGTGGCTTTGGGGTTCTCCTTCAAGAATGGCAGAATATCTCTTAATTGACTGTTACTGTAGATAACAAGTATAAATTCCAGATTAAAAATATATATTTAAAAAACTATCTGAAGGCACTGCAAAGAGACCCAAACAGATAGAAACTGGAGGGGAAGGTTTACATTTGGAAGAACAGAAGAGCAAGGGGAGAATTGCCAATTTATACTACCTGTAGCCTGAGGGAAAGTACCAAGTAGAGACCGTGTGTGGCAAATAAAATTGAGGTGGAAACCCATGGTCTTACTAGCTTGAAGAACCAAAAGACAGAGTTTAGGGTAACAGCAGCAGCTGGAAGGGAAGCAGGGAAATCCCACAGAAATGAAAGCCAGAAGGGAGCCCCAAAGAGTTTGAATAAACTTTATTCATACCTTTGGCTAATACCCAAATTAGGCATGGGTGGGCCCAAAGCCAAGCACCCTGGTTAAACATAAAGGAAATAAAGCAGGGATTCAAGCTGCCACCAATCAGAGAGTCTGAGATTTGAGTTGAACCAAATTAACTGTCCAATAAGCAAATCAGTATTCCACACTACCATTTCCATAGACATTAACTGCTAGGAAATTCTCTTCTACCATAAACAGCTAAAAGACTATAAAGATATATTAAACATCTATTTTCAAGTACTGCAGAGCTGACAGGACAAAATGGTGATCCTGCAAGAAGGGAAACAAAGTAAGCTCTATAACTGCCCCAGCCTACCACCTAAAAACAGTTTCTAGGTCAGGAACCTGGAGAGGATACACAAACAGAGCCCAGCAGGCTCCCTGAGTTGCAGAAACAGAGATCAGAGTTTGGAGGGTCCAAGATAGCTAGAACTGCCAGGCAAAATAATCAGGAGTAGGGAGTAGCAGAGACACACACAACACACCCCAAGACCACTCCAGACATCTGCAGAGTGATTCCCTTGAATCTATGACTGAACACTGATCTGCAAATACATGGAAGTAAAACTCTGTGGAGCTGGGGAAGGAAAAAGAGGAAAGTAATACGGTGAACAATTCCCAGAGCTCAAATAGGCCTGAGAACAGTTTGTATTCCCACCAGCCAGAATAGAGAGAGCTGATAATATACAGGCTTTGAGCAGAGCAGGGGTTGTCAAGGTTTCTGTGTAAGGGCCAGACAGTAAATATTTTAGGCTTGTGGGCCATATGGTCTCTGTTACAACTACTCTGGTTGTAGTGCAAAAGCAATCACAGACAACATGTTAAAAAAAAAAAAAATTGAGTCTAGCTACATTCCAATATGATTTTATTCACAAAAACAGGCAGCAGGCTGGATTTGGCTATGAACTCTAAGTTGCTAACCTTAGTAATGGGGCTAAACTAGCCCTAGACCAAATGCTGCTCTACACTAACAAAAGCTTAAGCCTCAAAAGGGTCAAAATGATCTGAAGCAACTTACTCTTTAAAGGAACATAACAAAATACAGCCTTCAGCAATTTGAAAATTCAAGTAAAAAAATTCCAGGCATGCGAAGAAGCAGAAAAATAGGACCTATATTTAGAAGGAATAAAAAAACAAAACAAACCAAACCAGAAATAACAGGTGATGGATTTAGCAAATAAGGATGTTAAAGCAGATATTGGGAACATGATCCATAAGCTCAAGAATATAGAGGAAAAGATGAATATGATGAGAGAAAATGAAGATATAAAAAAGGATAAAAAAAAAACTTCTAGAGAAGAAAAGTAGATAATATGAAAAAATCAATGGATGGGAATAACAACAGACTAGACACTGAAGAAGTAAAGAGCAGTAAACTTGAAGAGAAAGCAACATAAGCTATCCAAATGCTTTGGCAACCGGCTGCTTTCCAGTAAAACTTTATTTACAAAACCAGGTGGCATGACTGATTTAGTCCTCAGGCAATAGTTTGCCAATCCTTGGCCTAGGACAACCACTAAAAAAATAAAACAAAGAAGTACTTGTAATATGTGAATAACAGAGGAAAAAATGGAATCATAAAAAAATTTCTCAATCCAAAAGAAAGTAAGAATAGAAAAAAAGGAACAGTAAAATAACAATTGGGGAAAAAAGGAAAAAATGGCAATATGGTGTATTTAAACCCAACTTACTAATAATTACATTAAATGAAAATGGACTAAAAACTGCAATAAAAAAGTAGAGAGTATCAGACTGGAGAAAAAAGTAAGAACAAACTACATAGTCCAAAAGAAGCTCCTTAAAGGGGTGCCTGGGTGGCTCAGTTGGTTAAGCATCCAACTCTTGGTTTCAGCTCAGGTCATGATCTCAGGGTCGAGAGATCGAGGCCCACATCAGGCTCTGCACTCAGCACTGACTCTGCTTGTCCCTCTCCCTCGGCTCCTTCCTCTGCTTCTCCCCCTGGTTGCGCGTGCATGCGCGCACACACACACTCTCTCTCTCAAATAAATAAATAAAATCTTAAAAAAAAAAAAGCTCACTATAAATATGAAAACATAGGAACGTTAAAGTAAAAAGGATGGAGGGGCACCTGGGTGGCTCAGTTGGTTGAGTGTTCAACTCTTGGTTTTGGCTCAGATCATGATCTGGAATTGAGCTCCCCATCAGACTCCATGCTCAGTGGAGAGTCTGCTTGAGGATTCTCTCCCTCTGCCCTTCTCCCTGCTCACACTCTCTCTCTTTCTAAAATAAGTAAATCTTTTTTTTTTTTAAAGGATGGAAAACATGTAACACTCTGTAACTACTAATCATAAGAAAGCCAAAATGGCTATAATATCAAACAACATAGATTTCAGAACAAAGAATATTATTAGGGATTAAATAAGGCATTTCATAATAATAGAGTGGGTCAATTCATGAGAGAATGTAACGATTCTAAATGTGAATGCCCCTAAAAACAGAACTTCAAAATACGTTAAGTAAAAACTGATAGAATAGAAAAGGAAAAATAGACAAAACCAAAATTATAACTGAAGATTTCAACTTTCCTCTCAGTCACTGCTATAACAAATAGACTGAAATCAATAAGGATACAGAAGTCTTCACCATCACAATCAACCAATTTGACCTGATTATTTAGAGAATATTTTACCTAATAACACCAGAATACTCTATACACGTGCACATGGAAAAGTCATCTACTTAAACTATATCTGTACCACAAAAAAAGTCTCCATAAATTTAAGATCTCCATAAATTTAAGATCAAATAGAAATATGTTCCCTGATTGAAAAGAATTAAAAGTAGAAATCAATAATAGAAAGCTATCTGGAAAATCCCCACAGGTTTTGGAAATTAAATACATTTCTTCTAAACCAATAGGTTGAAAAAGAACTCACGGGAAATTAGAAAATATTTTCAACTGAATCAAAATAAAAATATAACATGTCCAAATTTCTTGAAGACTACTTAAACAGTGCTTAGAGGGAAATTTATAGTATTAAATGCTTCTATTAGAAAAAAAGTAAGGTCTCATATCAATAATATAAGCTTCCATCTGCAAAACCAGAACATGATTTAATAAAGTACTGGAAAAAAAAAAAAAGGAAACAAAAAAGATAAGAAAAGAAGTAAAGAAAGAGGAAACAAAAACAATGGAGTAGGGGCGCCTGGGTGGCTCAGTCGTTAAGCGTCTGCCTTCGGCTCAGGTCCTGGTCCCAGGGTCCTGGGATCGAGCCCCGCATCAGGCTCCCTGCTCCGCGGGGAGCCTGCTTCTCCCTCTCCCATTCCCCCTGCTTGTGTTCCCTCTCTAGCTATGTTTCTCTCTGTCAAATAAATAAAACCTTTAAAAAAAAAAACAAAAAAAACCCCAAAAAACAATGGAGTAAACCAATGAAACCAAAAGCTGGTACTTTGAAACAATCAATGAAATTGATAAACCTCTAGCCAACTGACCTAGTAAAAGAATAAGACACAAATTACCAATAACATAAACGAAAGAGGGGCATTGCTACAGATTGCACAAACATCAAAAGGATAAAAAGTATATTTTAGACAACTCTGTCAATAAATTTGATAAATTCCTTGAAAGATACAAACTACAGAAGCTCACAGAAGGGAAAAAACCCAATAACCTGAATATTCCTAATTCTACTAAAGAAACTGAGCTGCTAGTTAAACACCTATCCACAAAATAATCTCCAGGTTAAGATGGCTTCACTGCTGAATTCTAACAAACATTTTACGAAGAAGTAATACCAGGGCGCCTGGGTGGCTCAGTTGGTTAAGCGTCTGCCTTTGGCTCAGGTCATGATCCCAGGGTCCTAGGATTGAGCCCCACATCGGGCTACCTGCTCAGCAGGAAGCCTGCTTCTCCCTCTTCCACTCCCCCTGCTTGTGTTCCCTCTCTCGCTGTGTCTCTGTCAAATAAATAAATAAAAATATAAAAAAAAAAAAAAGAAGTAATACCAATTTACACAAATTCTTTCAGAAAATAAGAGGAGAGAATACTTCCCAACTTATTTTATAAAAATTACCCTGATATTGGGGTGCCTGGGTGGCTCAGTTGGCTGAGCGGCTGACTCTTGATTTCGGCTCAGGTCATGATCTCAGGGTCATGAGACTGAGCCCAGCGTTCAGCTCAGTGGGGAGCAGCTTGAGAGTCTCTCTTTCCCTTGCCCTCTGCCCCTCCCCCCACTCACACGCATGCACACTTCTCTCTTTCTCAAATAAATAAATCTTAAAAAAAAAAATTACCCTGATACCAAAACTAAACAAAGGTATTACAAGAAAAATCAAACCAAATTCTTATGAACCATAAACAAAAGAACCCTTAACAACGTATTAGCAAATTCATTAAGCAGTATATAAAAAAAATATATCATTACAAAGTGGCATTTATCCTAGAGCTACTTAGTTGGCTAAACATATCAAAATCAATATAATTCACTGTGTTAATAGAAAAAAGAGAAAATTCGGGCGCCTGGGTGGCTCAGTTGGTTAAGTGATTGCCTTCGGCTCAGGTCATGATCCTGGAGTCCAGGGATCGAGTCCCGCATCGGGCTCCCTGCTCAGCAGGGAGTCTGCTTCTCCCTCTGACCTTCTTCCTTCTCATGCTCTCTGTCTTTCATTCTCTCTCTCTCAAATAAATAAATAAAATCTTTAAAAAAAAAAAGAAAAAAGAAAAAAGAGAAAATTCATATAATGGGGAATAACCAATAGATTCAGAAAAACTTTTGAAAAAATTCAATACCTTCTCATTATAAAAACTATCAGCAAACTAGAACTTTTTTACATGATAAATCTATGCAAAACCTGTAGCTAATATCATACTTAATAGTAAAACACTGAATCCCTTTCCCCTAAGTCAGGAATAAGGTAAAAATGTCTGTTCTCACCACTTTTAATCAATACTGTACTGAAGGTTCTAGACAATGTAGTAAATAAATAGATTGAAAAGCAAGATGGTATGGTGAGCGCTGTGAATTGTGTAAGACTGATGAATCACAGACCTGTACCTCTGAGACAAATAATACATTATATGTTAAAAAAAAAAAAAGAAGAAGATAGGAGGAAGCAAAAAATGAAGGGGGGGAAATCAGGGCGGGAGATGAACCATGAGAGACTATGGACTCTGAGAAACAAACGGAGGGCTCTAGAGGGGAGGGGGGTGGGGGGATGGGTTAGCCTGGTGATGGGTATTAAAGAGGGCACGTATTGAATGGAGCACTGGGTGTTATACGCAAACAATGAATCACGGAACACTATATCAAAAACTAATGATGTAATGTATGGTGATTAACATAACATAATAAAATAAAATTAAAAAAAGAAAAGCAAGATGGAAAACAGTCATTATTCACATATGACATGACTGTCTATGTAGAAAATCCTAAATAATATACAAAAAATTACTAGAATAAGTGACTAAAAAGATTGTAGGTCAATATACAAAAACCAATTGCATTTTCATATATTAGCAGTAAACACTGAGAATTTGACATAAAAATGAATAGCATTTACATAAAAAAAGTACTCAGGGATCAATATATCAAAACATATACAAGAAGGTAAACTGAAAACAACAAAGCATAACTGAGAGAATTTAACGATCTAAATAAAAAGAGATGTACATGAATTGGAAAATCGTATTATTGGGGCGCCTGATGGCTCAGTTGGTTAAGTGACTGCCTTTGGCTCAGGTCATGATCCTGGAGTCCCTGGATCGAGTCCCGCATCGGGGTCCCTGCTTGGCGGGGAGTCTGCTTCTCCCTCTGACCCTCCGCCCCCCATGGGTTCTCTCTCTCTCTTTCTCAAATAAATAAAATCTTTAAAAAAAAAAAAAAAAGAAAATCGTATTATTATTAATGATGACTATTCTTGAATTTAAACTGTTAATAAGCATTTTAACATCTTCCACCCTAACAGGCTGTCTTTACACATTCTTCTAATGTGCTTTAGGTCTGATGCTATAAAAAGTATAAGAGAACAGTTATTTTTTTTTTTCTTATAGATTTTATTTATTTATATGACAGAGAGACAGCGAGAGAGGAAACACAAGCAGGGGGAGTGGGAGAGGGAGAAGCAGGCTTCCCGCCGAGCAGGGAGCCCGATGCGGGGCTCAATCCCAGGACCCTGGGATCATGACCTGAGCCAAAGGCAGATGCTTAACGACTGAGCCACCCAGGCGCCCCAAAAGAACAGTTATTGATTAATGTTTTAAGTTTCTGTTTGGGATGATGACAACCTTCTGGAAATACATAATGGTGCTGGTTACACAATACTGAATGTACTTAATGGGACTAAACTAAAAACTTAAAAATGGCTAAAATGGTGAAATTTTATATTATATTATGTATATTTTACCACACCCACACCCACAGATACACACACAGTTAAACAGAAAAGCACAGAAACACAAAGATCCAAATGTGAGCACTGGGGTGAGCACTTGGAGGACTAGAAAAGGAGCAAAGGTGTTAAATGGGAAAACAAGTGACCACGGGATGAAGAGGCACTCAAAATAAAGATATCAGTGGGGATGAAGGAACTGTGTTATAAGGAATAATATTTACCACTAAATTATGCAGTGGAAGAGAGACATTTATTTAACTCAAGCTAGCTGTATTAGTAGGTGGGTATGGGACTGGGGCCAAAAGCAGACTGAAAACAAAACAAGAAAGAATAGGATGGGCAGGAGATAATGAGATAAATCTTGGCCATATGCCTGAAGTATCTGTGGAACATGCAGGTGGTGATATTTAGTTGGAGATTGGATATGGTTCTGACAGAGTTTCAGGTTTAAAATTATGTGAGCTTCATTAGACTAGTGGTAGATTGTGAATAGGAACAGGAGACTAAAGAGAAGAGAACCAATAAAAAAATCTGGAGGACACTAGTATTTAAGACGTCCAGATACAAAGATGAATCTTTTTTTTTTTTTTAAGATTTTATTTATTTATTTAGAGAGCATGCACATGTGAGCGAGGTGGGGGAGGGAGGCATAGGGGGAGAGGGAGAGAGAGAATCCTAAGGAGACTCGGACAAGGGGCTCAATCCCATAACACTGAGATCATGCTCTAAGCCGAAACCAAGAGTCGAATGCTTAACCGACTGAGCTACCCAGGTGCCCCTAAAGATGAATTTTCTGAAAGAACCAAGAGAGAGTAATGACTTTGAAACCAAGAACAGAATATTTCAAGAGTTAAACTTGTAATTCAGTATGGTGATCTAAGCATATACATTTACTTCTCCTGCATCCAAATATAAAAGGATAAGAAATTTATTTAGTTTTATTTTTTATTTTTCTTTTAAAGATTTATTTATTTGACAGAGAGAGAGATAGTGAGAGCAAGAACACAAGCAGGGGGAGTGGGAGAGAAAGAAGCAGGCTTCCTGCCGAGCAGGGAGCCCGATGCGGGGCTCGATCCCAGGACCCTGGGATCATGACCCGAGCCGAAGGCAGACGCTTAATGACTGAGCCACCAGGCTCCCCATTATAAGAAATTTAAACATAGGAACACCATTAGCATAATGGGGGAGTGTTATTGGCAAGCCACAGATTTTTAGGAATTGTTAGCAGCTATGAGCAAAACTGAAGGATCAGACAGGAGAAAAGTAAGATTCTCAGCATAGCTCTATTCTCAAAGCCTCAAGGCAAGACTCCTTGCCACTTATTAATAGCAATATATCAATTCCATCTCCCTCTTGACTGTTTTTATTTAAACAAGACAAGTTCATGCAGTAATATGTTCTCATTTGAGGAAACGCTTTTTTTGTCCCAACTCTGCCTCTGGGAGAAGAAAGATGTTCAACGATATACCCACTTAATGTGTGAACACTGGTTAAAATTAGAAGGAGCATTTGTGGAAGGAAAAGACTTATCTGGCCAATATGGGAAGAAATGAGGACCACTTCTCTGTAGGGGATGATAGGCAGGAGGATTTAGTGCAAGAAAGACAAATGCTCAAATATCCATTAAAAAAAAAAAAAAGATGATTTTGGAAAGGAAAGAGAAATCATCACCTCACCTGAGCCATGGTTTTGAGATCTGCAAGAGGTGACCAGTCTTCCTTTGGGTTCCTCTTTGGAAAAGAGGCAGTTCCTATGAAGGCAAAGCTGAGATGAAATGAAGCCACATGACACTATACATGCCTTACAGCTCTCTTGTGACTTAGGACTCAATTGAAATTGCCTCCGTTTCCCTTACTTTGGCTCTTGACCTGCACATTCCACATCATTTATGGGGGGAGAATGAGCTAGACAGATCTTATTTTATCCCCAAATCCAGAGATACAGGCTCTTGGGCAACAGGTTAGATTTTGGGCAAGTCCCCCTTCTTTCTAGCACCATCTTTTCTCTCTTAGTAGCCTACCTCCAAGCTGCTCTCCATGAGGCTCTACCATTTATACTATCACCAATGATATATGAGAATACCTGTCACCCTACACCCTGACAAATGCAGATATAAACTTCTAGATGCTTGCCTATCTAATAGGTAGAAATTGTAGTTCTAGCTTTTATTGTTCTTTTCTTTTTTTTTTAAAGATTTTATTTATTTATTTGACAGAGAGAGAGACAGCGAGAGAGGGAACACAAGCAGGGGGAGTGGGAGAGGGAGAAGCAGGCTTCCCACTGAACAGGAAGCCCGATGCGGGGCTCAATCCCAAGACCCTGAGATCATGACCTGAGCCAAAGGCAGTCGCTTAACCAACTGAGCCACCCAGGCGCCCCTATTTTTTTTTTATTATGACAGAAAATAAGCTTCTTTCCATAAGTTTAAAAAACATCCTTAGTTTCTCATGTGAATGGTCTCTTATAATTCTTTCATTTCTCTATCATATTTTTATTTTCTAGATTGGTTATTAGATCTTTTTAAAAGGAAGGAAATATTGTATTCTTTTTTTAGAAAATATTTTTATTTATTTATTTGATAGAGCACAAGCAGGGGGAGCAGCAGGCAGAGGGAGAGGGAGAAGCAGGCTCTGCAGGAAGCCTGATGTGTGAGCCCAGGACCCTGGGATCACGACCTGAGCCGAAGGCAGACCCTTAACCAACTGAGCAACCCAGGCGCCCCGGAAATATTGCATTCACTTAAAATAATTTTTTATAGTTTCTCAATTGTCTTTGTTTTTCCCATGCAAAAGTAACTTATAAAAGATTATTGACCATCTGGTTTAGTACCGTTAGGTGTTCAATAACATTATTTCCTCCCTTCATCAAAACTGACATCATGTACTTTATTTCCTTTATATATTTGAGTAGATTTGGAGTTTATATTTAGTTTCACTAATCTATTCATTTAATTGTCTGGATGACTCTTCAGTTACTACAGTTTTCAAACATATTTTAGTATCAGGTTTGGGCTATTTCCCCCTTCATTATTTTCTTTCAGAATTTTTGGCTTGTTCATATTCTCCTAAGAATTTTAGAAAAGTTCAAAAATTTTACTGAAATTTTAATGGAACTGCACGATGTTAGGGAGTTTTAACACTTTATTACTTTGTGTCTTCCTGTTCTTTTATTCAAGTCTGACTTTTTGAGTCCCTTAGGAACACTCTTTTTTCACGGATTACAAAATCCTTTGTATCTCATATTTTTGATGGCCACTGGCCATTTTCCATAGTTTTCTGATACATATATATACATACATATAAGCACACATAGAAAGCCTATTGATTTGTCAATGTTTTTTCCAACAAACCTCTGAGTTTTCTAATTGTTGTTATTGTTTTTAACAGCATGGTAACTTAGAAATTTTTCTCAGTCTCAGCAGACATCCCAAAGCTGGTGAGCAAAACAAGCTTCTAAGTGTCCCTAATTCTAAAATAAAATCTTGTAAAAAACATAAGGTTTGCTATCATTAATTTAACCCCAACTTTAAGAGGCTGGAGAGGCTGAGAGAAGGAAATGTCTAGGAGAGTAAAAATCGTTTTTAGGGCATAGTTTTCCAGGGGAAGAAAACAAGGGGCCCCTCAGAGGCTGATGCCACTGGAAACCAAAGTGGTGAGAGAATTTGGGGGGAAATGTACATATTTCCAGGATTTGAGAGGGCAAAGTGACTGAGAGGGCTAATTCTCACCTGAGCTCTAGATGGCAACCCATGGATGGAGCCTGCCTGGGTTGACTTGGATCCTCTTGTCCAAGAGGACTCACTGGAGAGACAACAAGACCCACCAGAGCAGGTGGACGACTGCATGCTCAGAGAAAACACTGAGGAGACAGCTAGAGAAGTGGCTGCACCCATGAGAAGGGAAGTGTATCTGGAAGTTCCCAGCAGTGGGTTCTCTCAGAAGGTTAAGAGATGACTTACACTAAATTATAACGGTACCAATTATGTTAGTCTCTTCTTGTCCCTGACTTCTGACTTGTCTCCTGTTTTCCAGCTCCCAATCCATTCCAGCTAGAGACTACCCACCTAGAGGGGATAAGGAGGAGACAAAATAAAGGTTGAGGAATTAAAGAAGAAACTGATCATGTACTCTTTTCCCCCGGCAGGCTTCCAGCAGGAGGGAGAGTTTTTACTTTTAAAACAAGTTCGAAGTATTGATTTCTATAGAGACTCTTACTTAAATAGCTATTAGATGATGAGACTAATCTTATATTTGAATGTTCAACAGATTCAGTCTTCAAAATGACTGAAGAAATTACTGAATCTGTCTAGGAATGCATCCAGCAGCAGGGAAATAAAGAGATTCACCCAAATAGAAACTTTGAGTGGCAATTATGGGAGAAATTTTTTATGTGTGTCTTCCCAAATGGTGTTCTACTCATTTGAACATACAAGTTATTAGTCAGTGTGGGGTTTCCCAATATACAATCCTACCATCTGAAAATTATTTTTATTTTACTTCCTTTTCTCCATAAAAAAAAAAAAAATCTCTATTTCACTTGTCTAATTGCCACAGGGTCAAATTTTACAAGCGTATAAAAAGGCCAATATTCAGATAACCTAAATACATATTTAACTGGTCATGCATCCAATTTCTCAAGCGCTCCAACTCAGTCACACAATAAACAATATTCATGAATTACCGCGGACTGTGCACACAAAACACTTTAAAAATTAGACAAAGACACAATTATATCACCCACGACACAATCACAATCCCATAACACACGTCATGCTAATCTCACAGAGCCTATAACAGACTTCCATACAAAGTAGCAAGATTTTACTCACAAACCCTTTACTGTCGTTTCTCCAAAGTCGCATGCAGTCTCAAACACAAATCGACTCGTAACCTATTTTAAAAATTAGACACACACGGAGACCTTATCACTTTCACAAACAACCGGTTCCACAACGTCACCCGGAGTAACACATGCCCAAACTACACAAGGACAGCCACAAAAAGCTACACGAACTGAACGCCCGTGTGTGCCAGGCCGCACTCCTAGACTTGGAGTTTCCTTACGGGGGAGAAAAAAACAGACAAAATTCCTGCCCTCCCCATCCTCACACCAGCCCCGGGCTTCCAGTTCCCCTTTCAGCGCTGTCCAGCCTGGACTACCAGTTGCCTCTACGGCGCTCCCCGGCCCGGGCTCCCTATTCCCTCCTCGGCGTTCCTCGGCCCTGGATCCTGGTTCCTTCTTTTACTTAGGTTCTCGCTTCCCTCCTCGCTCTCTGTAGGGCCCAGACTCTCGCCTTCCTCCCCGGCCTTCTTGGCCCAGGTTCCCTCTTCCTTCCTCGCTTTTCCCAGCCCAGGTTCCCGCCTCCCTTCTCGGCGTTCCCCACCGGTCCCGCCATCACCCGCCTCCTCCGCCTCCCTAAGACCCACCAGCCTCACCTTCGACCACTGGCCAGCCGTCTGCGCCTGCGTACTCCCGCGCGGGCTGTACCTCCCAAGTGTCTCCGCGGCTCGGTGTTTCAGGCCGTGGGCTCCGCGCGCGCGCGCACGCGCGCCTTCTCGACATACGGGCTTTTCCGCCCTTGAACTACATTTCCCACAGCCCCTGTGCAGCTTTTGGAAAAGAACTTTGATTCCTGGGTTCTCTCTGGTTATCGCCCGAAACCCTGAAAGTCGTCGCGTTCCGAGTGGCAACCGTCGCGCACGGTGAGGAAGCCCATCGCTCCCACAGTGCTGACAGGGTGTGTGGAGCCCGGGGCTCAAGCCTGTGTATGCGCGTTTGTGGTCGTGACGAAGCCGAGTGCGAGTATGTGCGGTAATGTGGCTGTGACAGGTGTGTGATTTGCGTGTGTGTCCCGAATCGGATGCAGGACATTGTGGCTGACCAGTCGGCTGGGATGTGAGGCATGTGACACTGTGGGGTTTGAGACTGCCCATCATAAGATAGTGCCTAGTTGTTACCTAGTGTGATGGAAGAGGCTTTTAATTCTCTGACCGGTACGAGTTTGGTTGTGTAATGAGATAGAGCTTCATGTCTTCAGTTCTGGGTTTAACGTCGGGACTGAGGGGTCTGTTGAAGACTTCTCTGAGAGTATATCTGTGCTTGTGAAGACTGCAATGCCTATGTTAACTCAAGTCGCGCTGCACCGAAGCATGGCCTGAGCTGCCTTGTCAGGGCACCCCCACCTCCAGTGCCTAGCTTCGTGCTTAACACAGTGGGGGGTATCAGTGAAGATGATGTTGCCCATCTAGGGGCCAATTTTAGGTTCTGTCCTTTCTTAGGATTTGTATATGCCTGGGTTCCCTGCAACTTCCTTTTTTCTCCTGCTTTAGAGCCATGGACCCCAGCTGCAGAGAAAAGGTCACCAAAAGGGAGTCAGATATTTGAGTGGTAGTATAAAGGTTACATACAAGCAAAAAAGCACACACCTGTTTTTGGAATGAATTTTAGAATTGGAAGAGTCCCAGGAAGACATTTGGAAGAGTCCTAGGAGTAGGATTCCTTCCTCAGAGGATCTCCCTTGGGAGCTGAGGTCAAGTTCCATGTTTCAGAACCACATCATTCCCAAAGCTGTCTCCCCAGGAAACTTGCTGTGAACTTAGAGAAAGTCTCAGCCTTGGATGTCAGTGACCCTGGCTTTTTCCTTTGATACTAAAAAGGATTAGCAGTACTCCCCATCTCGCTTTTATTTCCGTCTGTGTGTGATAGATGGCAAGAGGCTGTGTGGTGTTGAAGAACTTCTTCCGATTTCACTAGCCTGTGCTCCAAGAAAGATCTGGTGTCTGATGATTCCCTCCCCTTCCCCTGCAGTGCTCTTCTCTGAGTGAAGAGCGCAGATAAAAGAAAACATTACTGGGCATATAGGAAACCAAGCCCAAGGTTGGGGGTTTTGTTGCCCTTGTTCTCTTTGTTTTTGTTTTTCAGAAAAGTTCTTCTGTGAAATGGTTAGGTTACTATTAGGCAGGGCCTTGTGATGTACTTTGACTAATAGCATGTGGTGGAAGTGATGTTGTAAGACTTTCGAGACAAAGCCTTAGGAGGTCTTGCAGCTTTTGCCCTTTTCCTCTTCCTGCCCTGAGACCACTTCAAACTGAAGGTTATGACTAGCTTGCTTAAAGACAAAAGATCACCTGGAGACAGAAACCCAGCTGACATTCAGCAATAGCTGCCAGATATTTCATTGAGACCATATTAGACCATCCAGCCCCCACCAAGCCACTGGCTGCTATCAGATGAGTGGAATTAGTAGAACCGCTCAGCCAAGCCAAGCCAAATTTGCCAACCCCAGAATAATGAGCTAATGAATGTTTTTTGTTTTAAGCCACAAACTTTGGGGATGGTTACATAACAATAGATAACTGAAACAGGTGTTTAACTTTCTAGACTTTTTAAAAATCTATCACTCCATATTGATATAATTGTATTGGTTAACCTGTTTTGTAAAGTGATTTCTCTACTGGTATTATATCTTGAAATTTTTCTATATCCTTAATTACTTCCTACAGCTTTGCATTTGTTTATCTTGGTATTCTTTTACATGGATATTTTATAATGTATTTAACTATTAACTTTGCTGAGCAACTCCTTCTTACTGTCCAGCTCCCATGTCTTCACCAACTTTACATTCCCTTCCAGAACCTTAGCAGGACATGGTTCCTGTCATTTCATGGGTATGTAGACTTAGGAATGTGATATTGACTTCTGCTGAGTGGAATATAGATGACTCAACCCACTTAGAGGAATTTGTTCAAGGGTGTGATACAGGTTCTATATACATTTATTTAACTAATCAACTGAGTCTCCATGATTACAATATCTTTTTCCCCCTTTCCAATTCAAAATCTACATTGTGGAGCCATCTTACTTCCTTCATTGTGACTTGTTAGGGTACTTAGCTAATTTTCTGAAGGACTGATTTAAGATTCCTGGAGGTAGAAATGGACATCTCTGCTGTGTTTTCTAAAGTGTCATCATCCCGATCCTTCAGATTACTTTAACTTCCTTTTCTGCCTAATCATCAAAGGAACGGTCTGAATTTCTGCATAGCTACATCAGGCCTAAGTCCCATTTCTTCTCCTACATGCAGGGTTTAGTATTAATTAATTTCCAAGGCAGATGTGATTTCCTTGTTGGAGCAATGGCTGGTGGAGAGACTGGCAATAAGAGATCTGAGCCGAGGTAACTGAGGGGCAACCAGCAAGAGGTATCCATTGTGTATTAAAATCCTAGGTTTTGTACTATACCTTGGCTAACTGAATTTAAATTAAAAAAAAATCTTAAGTTGGGGCGCCTGGGTGGCTCAGTCGTTAAGCGTCTGCCTTCGGCTCAGGTCGTGATCCCAGGGTCCTGGGATCGAGCCCCGCATCGGGCTCTCCGCTTGGCGGGAAGCCTGCTTCTCCCTCTCCCACTTCCCCTGCTTGTGTTCCCTCTCTCGCTGTGTCCCTCTCTGTCAAAAAATAAATAAAAATCTTTATAAAAAAAAAATCTTAAGTTTCAAAATTAAGACCTTTAAGGTAGTAGAATCTGAAAGGCTTCATGTCTATGAAGAAACTTCAGACCACTTATAGCCAGAATTCATACCACTACAGAACTCTACTCCATGTTTCATACACATATCTCCTATTATTTCTTCTGCTTTCAAAGAGGGAGGGATTAGCTTCATTATTTTTTCTGACTGTAAAATTAGTACATTCTTCATTCAGAAATTTAGAAAATACAGAAAAGCTTAAAATAAAGCTCATGTAGAAACAGCTTCTTTGAACATTTTATTCCAAATCATTTCATCTGTTTCTCTGTGAATTAACACATGGATATAGGCATATAGGATTTATTCATTCAAAACAGAATCACACCACAATACTGTTTTGTAATCTACCTTCTTCATCTAACAAAATATAGTGAACAGCTTTTCATGTCATCAAATTACAAACTGCCACAAATGTTTTGACTAAGACATTTCCCTATTGAAGGATATTTAACTTCTTTCTAGCTTTTCCCCATACAGCATTTCATTGCACACTCCTTTTTGTGAACATGTATATCTTAAAGTCTTAAACATTGTTGAGAATGAAACTTTCAAAGTTAAAATCGACTTACATACCTTCATCAACTGCCCTGCTTAAATTTTCACCAACATACCATAAAGAGTGTCTATTCTACTAATATAGGATATTATCAATCCTTTAAATCTACCTTTAGTGGAAGTTGTGTTTGTTTGCTTAAATTAATTACCTATGCTGAGGTTTCATTTAATGTAATAAAATCTGGGTGTCTGGGACAAAAAAACAGAATCAAAGAGAACTGATTTTGTAGTTAGAGAAATGTGGATTCATATCATAGACCTGCCATTTACTGAGCATATATAATTTCTTTTCCTTCATTTTAAATAAGACTTCTGTACAAAGTAGAACACAGATCTTAAAATCATAGCTTAATGGGGTGTGTGGGTGGCTCAGTCGTTAAGCGTCTGCCTTCGGCTCAGGTCGTGGTCCCAGGACCCTGGGATCGAGCCCCACATGGGGCTCCCTGCTCCGCGGGGAAGCCTGCTTCTCCCTTTCCTACTCCCCCTGCTTGTGTTCCCTCTCTCGCTATGTCTCTCTCTGTCAAATAAATAAATAAAATCTTTAAAAAAAAATCATAGCTTAATGATTTCTTTTATAAACCCTTACAACCACCATTTGATAAACTCCAACATCCCAGAAGCCTCCCTCATGTCTCTTCCCAATCAGTATACCTCTAAGTTAACCATTATTTTGACCTCTATCACAATAATTGAACTTTACAGAACTGCAATCATACAGTATGTACTTTTGCGTCTGGCCTCTTTTAGCCAACATTGTATCCGTAACAGCCACCCATGCTGTATGCAGCAGTAGCTTGTAACTTAACATAGTATTATATTGTCTGAATGTGCCATAATTTATTTATCCATTCCCTTGTTGATGGAGTATTTGAGTTTCCAGTTTTTGGCTATTATGAGTAAAGCTACTATGAACACTCTTGTGTCAGTCTCTGGCATGCATATGAAATCAGTTGTTTGTATTATGTACCCCAAAACAGAATTGCTAGATTAGAAAGTAAATGTTTAGATTTAATAAATATTGCAAAGTAGTGTTTGAAAGTGAATGTTCCATTTTATGCTCCCACGTGCTATGTATGAGAATTCCAGTTGCCTCACCCGATCAGCATTATTATCGTCAGTCTTTTGAATTTTAGCCATTCTAATGGGTGTGTAGTAGTACATTTATATTTAATTTGCATTTCCCTTATGACCAGTGATGCTGCCAACATAAATTCCTAAGGATAAGGGTATCCACAGAGCTGGGAATGAACAAAATTGAAATAAGTGAAGTTTCACAATAAAAGAAGTGCATAGCTTACCATACGACCCAGCCAACTGCGATCTTTGCCATTTTTCCCAGAGAAATGAAAACATAGGTTTACACAAACACCTATACGTGAATGTTCATAGTAGATTTGTAATAACCCCAAACTGGAAATAACCCAAATGTCTTTTAACAGGTAAATGGTTAAACAAACTAGGGTTTATCTTTACCATGGAAAAACACTGGCAATAAAAAGTAATGAACCAGGGCGCCTGGGTGGCTCAGTTGGTTAAGCGATTGCCTTCGGCTCAGGTCATGATCCTGGAGTCCCGGGATCGAGTCCCGCATCGGGCTCCCTGCTCAGCAGGGAGTCTGCTTCTCCCTCTGACCCTCCCCCCTCTCATGCTCTCTCTCTCTCTCATTCTCTCTCAAATAAATAAATAAAATCTTAAAAAAAAAAAAGTAATGAACCATTGAAACTCACAATTTGGGTGGACCTCAAGGGAATAATGCTAACTGAAAACCAATCTCATAAAAGTTATAAACTGTATGAATCCATTTATGTATCATTCTTAAAATGCAAAACTATAGAGATGGAGAGTAGCTTAGAGGATGCCAGGAATTGGGTGGAGAGGAGGTGGCTGTGACTATAAAAGGGTAGCAAAAGTGATCCTTGGGATAGAACTGTTCTGAATCATGATGGTAGTGGTTGTCACAGGACTCTGCACAAATGATAAAAATGCATAGAACTAAATATACACATAGATACACAAATGGGTGCATGTAAAACGACAAAAGATGTAAGTTCTGTGGACTGTATCAATATCAGTATCTTGGTCATGATATTGTACTATTATTTTACAAGAAATAACCATTGAGGGAAGCTGGGTGAAGGTTATGTGGGATCTATTATTTCTTACAACTGCATGTAAATCTACAATGATCTCAAAATAAAAAATTAAAATATAAGCACATAGCTGGGACAAGTTTCCTGGTTTGCCATTTGGAAAAAAATAGAATTATATCCTTACATTATCATACCACAAGAATAAACTCCAAATAGATTAGGAATGTAAACATTAGAAATGAAACCATATAGGTCTTAGAAGAAAGCATCAGTGAATCCCTCTTTAACCTCGATGTAAGAAAGAACTTTCTTACTATGATTCAGAAAACAGATGCAATAAGAGAAAATATTCAAAGATCTGACTACAAAGATCTGACTACATTAGAAAAAAACATAAAATCAAAAGACCACTTATAAATTGGGATAATATTCCAAATAAAGAGCTAATATTCCTGTATTAGTTTGCTAGGGCTATCATAACAAAATACCACCAATTGGATGGTTTAAACAACAAAAATTAATTTTCTCATAGTTCTGGAAGCTGAAGTCCAAGATGAAGGTGTTGGCAGGTTTACTTCCTCCTGAGGTCGCTTCTGCTTGGCCTGAAGATGACTGCCTTCTCGCTGTGTCCTCATGTGGTTTTTTTCTCTGTATGTATGCATTACACATGTCTCTCTGTATACCCTAATCTCCTCTTCCTCTAAGGACACTCGTTAGATTAGATTAGGGTCCACCCTAACAGCCTCACTTTAACTTAACTCTTTAAAGGCCCTATCTCCAAATAAAGTCACATTCTAAGGTATGGTGCAAGGGGTTAGGGCCTCAACATTATGAACTGGGAGTAGGGACATAATTCAGTCTGTAAGAATTCCTAATATTAAAAAAAACCACTTCATTTAACAATATATACAAATATTGAATCATTATGTTGTACATCTGAAACTAAGTTATATGTCAATTATACCCCAATTTAAAAAAACTCTTAAAATTGAGGGAAATACCGGGGTGCCTGGGTGGCTCAGTCGTTAAGCGTCTGCCTTCAGCTCAGGTCAGGATCCCAGGGTCCTGGGATCGAGCCCCACATCGGGCTCCCTGCTCAGCGGGAAGCCTGCTTCTCCCTCTCCCACTCCCCCTGCTTGTGTTCCCTCTCTCGCTGTGTCTCTCTCTGTCAAATAAATAAATAAAATCTTAAAAAAAAAAAATTGAGGGAAATACCAACAAATTTGACAGAAAAAATGGCTAAAAGGAACAAACAATTCACAAAAAATATGTAAAAGCACTTAAATGTATGAAAAGAGAAATGGAAATTAAAATGATACTGGCACCATTTCCCACCTGTCAGAATGGCAAAAATTTTAAATATAACAACATATTGTTATTAAGATAGGGTATAATGGGCTGCATGGTGACTTCCAAAAAAGATATGTCTAGGTCCTAACTTAGGAATGTTAATTTGGAAATTAATTCAATTAGATATAATTAAATTAAGGATCTTGAGATGAAGAGTTTATCTTGGATTGTCTGGGTGGACCCTAAATCCAATGACAAGTGTCTTTGTAGGGGTGAGGCAGAGAAAGATTTGACAGAGGAAGAGGAGGCAATGTGACCATGGAG
The DNA here is from genome assembly GCF_011800145.1 of Mirounga leonina. Classification (NCBI taxonomy): domain Eukaryota; kingdom Metazoa; phylum Chordata; class Mammalia; order Carnivora; family Phocidae; genus Mirounga; species Mirounga leonina. Next base: position 3,707,159 of record NW_023270459.1, on the reverse strand, counting down.
GCAGAAATTGGAGTGATGGGGCCACAGGTCAAGGAAAACCTACAGCCACTAGAACGTGGAAGAAGCAAAGAACAGGTTCTTCCCTGGAGTCTTTAGAGGGAGTCTGGCTCTGATGACTTCTTGATTTTGGACTTCTGGACCCAGAACTATGAGAGAAAATAATTGTTTGTGATGATTTGTTACAGCAGCCACAGAAAACTAATACAGAGGGGATTAGGCAGTATTATATATTGCTGGTACAAGCCTTATAGTGGGGCATATAACAGTATGTTTAAAAACTATCCACATTAAAAAAAACCCCACAAATATCTACATTTGACCCTGAACAACACAGGGGTTATGGATGCTTAACCTCTGTGCAGCTGAAAATCATGTATAACTTTTGACTCCCCCCAAAACTTAACTACTAATAGCCTACTGTTGAGTGGAATCCTTACCAATAACAATAGTTACTGCCTATATGTAGACCTGCACAGTTCAAACCATTGCTATTCAAGTATATATTTACCAGACATTCAATATTAGGAATTTACTCTGAAGATACACTTCCATCTTTTAAAAAATGGAAGTTTTTTACATTACAAGAGATGCTCTAGACCTTTACTTGTTGGCATGGAAAAATGTTCACTAGTGTTAGGTAAGAAAGGTAGGTTTCACAATAGCCATGTGTAGCCAATTCTATTTTTGAAAGGAAAGTCTACATATACAGGGAGGGTAAAGGGATTTACAATAAATGTTCATAGTAGACTATTGTTATTTTAGGATTCCCTGTTTTCTGAATTTTAATGCTCTGTATTTATTTCTTTTACATTCACAAAATAATTATAGAAATAGCTACAGACACAGAATGGGGATGATGGTGATGTATCTTTGAGAATTCAGGCTAAAGAAAGCTGCTCAAACATCTTAAAGTTCTAGCTTTTCATATCAGCTGAGCTTTTAACTGTAATGGCTTCCCTTTTCCTGGAGCCTGTTTACTCATTGGTTTCTCTACCATTCAGGGCTGTCTCCGTTCCTCTGATAAGGAAATCACACCTGGCTGAGAGATATAAACTCCTATATATAGGAAATGAAATGGGACTTGGGTCTGCTGCGGTGCTGCCAATCAGGGAAAAAGGGCCAGAGGAAGATGAAATCACCTTAGATCTCAAGAAAATGAAGCCTCAGTAAAAACAAAATGCAGTTGTTTCCAGTTATACAAATGCCAAATCAGTTATTCTTTTTTTAAAAAATATTTAATTAATTTATTTGACAGAGAGAGACACAGCAAGAGAGGGAACACAAGCAGGGGGAGTGGGAGAGGGAGAAGCAGGCTCGATCCCAGGACCCTGAGATCCTGACCTGAGCCGAAGGCAGACGCTTAAAGACTGAGCCACCCAGGCGCTCCCAAATCAGTTCTTCAAAGGCTCTCCAGAGAGTCATACTGAAGGAGGATACTTCCAGTAGGCAGATCATAAATAATGAGCAAAAAAAAATTTTTTTTTGATGTAGTGGAGCGAAAATATTCTTAATGGGCAAAATCAGGCTCCAACATCCCATCCTTGTAGTTACATCCTTCTGAACAGGGTTCAGGCACTCACTCCTCCCCTGGGAGAACTTGATGGACGTCTTTGGAAGTGATAGTACTGCCAATGACAAAAACATTCCAACTCCACAAACCCTAGCCCCATATGACCCTGGAAGAAAGGGGAAGGTGGGCCAGATGTGGGAGCTAGGCAGCATATAGAAGGAATTTCTCTGGCATGGTTCAGCTTTCTGAGTCCAGCAAGAATATACAAATATAATAAATTTCAGAAGTTCCTCACAATAAGATATTACGTGGTTATTAAAAATTAAATTGAGGAATAACCAAAAAATAGAGAAAAATTCAAAATATACTGACAGTGGCTTAAGCAGGTTACTACACAACATGTACAACTATTCCATTTACCAAAAGGTCATATATATCATTATGGATAGAATGTCATACATCAGCAATAGAAAGAAAAATATCTGGGGGCACCTGGGTGGCTCAGTTGTTAGGCGTCTGCCTTCGGCTCAGGTCATGATCTCAGGGTCCTGGGATCGAGCCCCGCATTGGGCTCTCTGCTCCGCAGAAGCCTGCTTCTCCCTCTCCCACTCCCCCTGCTTGTGTTCCCTCGCTTGCTGTGTCTCTCTCTGTCATTTAATAAATAAATAAAATCTTTAAAAAAAAGAAAAATATCTGGATTTATACCTCTAAATGTTAACATTATTGATTTCTAGTCTGTGATACTGATTTTTGGTTTAAGTATACTTCCATAACTTATATAAATTTAAATTTACTTCCTATTTTCTTTAGAGGAATCAAGAATGTCTTGATTTTAGATTATTTTTTAAGAAATTTTATTAAAGGGAACTTCTTAAAAAATAGGTGAAAAAAAGTCTGTTATGGGTCCTTAGGTTAGATTTATAGCTCAGCATATTCTTTTTTTTTTAATTTTTTTTTTTTTAAGATTTTATTTATTTATTTGAGACAGAGAATGAGATAGAGAGAGAGCATGAGGCGGGGAGGGTCAGAGGGAGAAGCAGACTCCCTGCTGAGCAGGGAGCCCGATGCGGGACTCGATCCCGGGACTCCAGGATCATGACCGGAGCGGAAGGCAGTCGCCTAACCAACTGAGCCACCCAGGCGCCCTATAGCTCAGCATATTCTAAATATAGTTGGCTATGAATGATTTGTCTTATGTCCCTTCTAACAGGTTGTTTCCAAGCATACCTAGGGGTTTCTGCCTAGAGAAGAGCTAAGAGGCTCAAACCCTGGTCTAGTTGTTTTATGTCTTTTGATGGAAGAATTTATTTCACTTCTGAAATATTAGCCATAATGCCCTGCAACCAGTCAGAGAATCACCTTGCTCCACTAGTTTCCCTTTGGACCCAACATCAAGGGAGTCAAAACTGTAGGGCATAAACGTGACTAGGGAAAATTCACATTCAAGAGTTCCTGTGAATTCACAATAATTTGGACATGCTGCTATAGTTAGGATTCTTTCTTGTCAACTCCTATGGTTTATCATTGCACTTCTCCAGAGGTCTTTGTTATGTTCTACCTTTGACCTACTTTTATTTCCCCTGTTGGATTATGAACAGCATAAAGGTAGCAATTGTATCTTATTCATCTGTGTTTCATCCTAATACATAGGCACAACTTCTGGTACACTGTAGGCATGTCTAATGTCTTATATAGAAATCCCACTTCTGGATACTTAGGAAGAATTAAAAATAAACAAGTATTACAAAGATGTTCACTGAAGAATTCCTGATAATAGGGGCACCTGGGTGGCTCAGTTGGTTGGGTGTCTGCCTTTGGCTCAGGTCATTATCCCAGTGTCCTGGGATTGAGCTTTGAGTTGGACTCTCCACTCTGCAGGGAGTCTGCGTCTCTCTCTCCCCCCTTCCCCCCCACTCGTGTGTGTGCTCTCTCTCTCTCAAATGAATAATTTAAAAAAGAATTCTTGACAGTAATTAGTAAAAAAAAAAAAGGTTTCAGAATAAACAATGTGTTAAATAAGATATGGTAGACCACACTATAATCACTATGATTTTGGCCTCAATTTAATTGTCAAAGAGAGATACTCATCAGGAATGGCTTAGTGAAATACAGCAGAAGGTATAGAGTTGGAAAATAGTAGAATCTGGTAGTTAAAGATTGAGGACTTTGGAACTCAAGTTCTAGTTTCATCTCTCAGGAACTCTGTGACATTTCACAACTTATTTCAGCCCTTGGTGCCTCACTTGCCTAAGCAGTTTAATGAGAATGGTAATGCCTCCCTCACAGGGTTCTCATGAGGATTAAATTAGACAATACATGTCCTTATAATAGTGTATTAGAGTTCTCCAGAGAAACAGAAACAACAGGATGTATGTGTGTGTCTGTGTGTGTGTATTGAGTTAAGAAAGAGATTTTAAGGAATTGGCTCATAAGATTGTAGAAGCCTGTTAAGTCTGAAATCTATAGGTCAGGTCAGCAGGTTGGACACCCAGCTGCCGTTTGAGTCCAAAAGCTGCCTGCTGGCAGGGTTCCTTTCCGCTCTGGGAGAGAGCAGTCTTTAGTCTATCAAGGCCTTCAACAAATTTATTAGATCTCTCACAAGATCTCCCAATCATACTCAATTAAAACTCACATATATCAACCTCAACGTCACAATGTTTAATCACCTGCTCTTGCACTGTCATACAATTCATTCAGAGACTTGGGTACAGTCACAAACCACTTTCCGATACTTTGTATATTTCACTCAACACCTTGGACAATATCAAATGCAAACCAACTCATACACGTGACCAAGAATCAGACCCAGAAACACAACCACTTGTTCTCACAGATAAATTTCTTCATACGACACTTTGAGATAGGGTTTCTGTACTTTCAGCAAGGTTAAAAATCTTTAGATTTGCCTCTTCTGGCAGATCATCTGTACTAGTTTCCACCCCTCTCAGTCAATTCTGGTTTCTCGCACACGCTTAGACCCCACAAGGTCGCTTCACGCCTCTTGCACGCATACAGGTAAGGCTCAGGATCAGCTCTGCCTGGCCCAGGTGTCTGTTTCATCCACCAGGGTCCATCAGGGAGACCAGCCTCCTCCCTTCTCGCGACGGACACCTACCACAGCCAACCGCTCCTGCTAGTCACACGTAGACCCAACACAAACAGCCTCCCACAAAACTTTACAAACTCACTGCCCGCATAGTCACGCCACCTACAAGCATGCGTAATCAATCACAGGTCTCAAATGGCTCCTCACTCCTAAGCCACGTTATATTACACCACTTCACAATCACTGCGCGTGGCCCCACACGGGTATACATCACGACCACTATTTCAAACGGTCTCAGAAACGTCTCACAAACTAATTTCCTCATTCAGGACACACTCAGTCGGTGTAGCATATACATCCTCTCCCTCTCGATCAAACTCACCCTCGGCCACTCGCACCTTCGCACTCAGAAAACACATCTCCCACAGCCCCCTTACAGACGAAGGCCGGATCCCTCCGCATCGGACAACAATTCCCTCAAACCACAGCACGTGCGCGTCCACCTTGAGAGGCAGGGGCAGCCACGGTGCCAGGCTTGGGGAAATCCGCCCTCAGAGGAATCCGAGGACCCGGATTCAGACCCAATATTCGGGGCTGAGCCTTCGAAAGAGGGAGGTGGTAGCGTCACTCCAGGCCCGATGAAACTGCGCAGGTGCATCCCGAAACCCGGCAGAAGATTTACCACTTTCAACTCCCCGGCGCTTTCCTTTTGGACTACGTTTCCCAGAGGACACAGCGGTTCAAAGCTATTTCCGGTAGGAACGTTGGCTGACTGGTCGGCCGCAGAGGCAGGTGAGGGCTTTTTACTCGACCAGCGGAGTGTGCAAGGCTAGGCGTGCGGCCTCACCTGGAATGCAAATCAGAATTTGGACCAGAGCCCTTCCTGAGGATGCTGAAGGTAAGGACTCCTGGAACTGGAGCAAGAGGAGTGTCTGGAGTGTTAGGCCTCCAAAGTGCAGGAGCTGCTCTAGGAGGATAGATTGGGTTGTTGTGAGTGCTTGAAGGAAACTATGAGTTTGTCTCCGGACTAAGGATATTTGGCTGTTAGTTGTGAGAGCGACTGGATTCGGATCGTGCTTTTGTGACAGTGTAATTGTCTGCGTGGCCATTTGTGTGAATGGAGTTTGTATGTGGTTGTGACCATGATTGCAGGTGGCTATTTGTGTGAGCCTCAGATACTTGCATGAAAGAAAAAAAGCACAATTACGCAAAGCGTTACACCCAGGCTCACGTAATCAGGCAGTTAGGGAGACATTCCAATATTCAACTGTAGATTCATACAACACAAAGCCAAAAAGACATAATACAACTCACGTTTATCATCATCCCACTACCCCAGACACAGACACATATATATAGTAAAACAAAAACAACCACTCCCCAACCACAAACTGCCCTTATGCCTACTTAGCCGTCATCCCCAACAGTTATCTGAAGAGCTCAAACACATCACCAAGTGTCATAGAATCATAGTTACCATGGTCACAAATAATGTGTACTCCACATCACACACAAGGTCACACAAAGTTTGAGCTTGAAGAAAGGCCTGGTTGGGGGCACCTGGCTGGCTCAGTCAGTAGAGCATGGGATTCTTTTTTGTTTTTGTTTTTTTGTTAAAGATTTTTTTAGCATGGGATTCTTGATCTTGGGGTTGTGAGTTCAGCTCCACATTGGGTTTAGAGATTACTTAGGAAAGGCCTGGTGTCTCGTAGTTCTTATCTACCTCACTACTTCTGCCATTCCCCTTAGAAACACCTAGGGTAGGAGGAAAGAATGGCACTGTTGCACTTCCAAAATCAGTGTCTGAGATGATTAGGTGCTGCTACTTACCAAAATGTTCATATAAACTTTTGAAATTCTTTTGTTATATTACTTTATTTAAAGTAAAAGCTACCTATAATTCTTCAACCACTCTAAACATTTTTTAAAAGATTTATTTATTTATTTATTTATTTATTTGACAGAGAGAAAGAAAGGGAGCATGTGAGCAGGGAGAGGAACGGAGAGGGACAAGCCACCGCACACGGGGTTTGATCCCACTGAGATCATGACCTGAGCCGAAACCAAGAGTGAGATGAATAACCGCCTGAGCCACCCAGGCACCCCATCTTTGAACATTTTATTACAAGTGCTTTCACCCTCCTTATATGCATACATATATGCTTATGTATATGTGTGTTTTCCCTGAAAGATTAGACCACAATACACATTGTTTTGTAATTCTTTATTACAGGATATTTAGGTCTTTTGTATGTATTCAGGAATAAATTTCAGAAGATTTTCCAGGATGCTTCCAGGTGTGCTTTCTGACCAGTACTTCGAATTAAAGTCTCAAGTATTTATTTCGGTTTGGAATTTTTTTTTAATAGAGAGAGAGTGCATGTCCATGTGCGTGCGGAGGTGGGGGGACAGAGGGAGAGAGAGAGAATCTTAAGCAGGCTACAGGCTCAGTGCAGAGCCTGACACAGGCTGGATCTCGTGACCTGAGCTGAAATCAAGAGTCCATCGCTTAACTGACTGTGCCACCCAGGCGCCTCTGGCTTGGAAATTTTTGTTTTGTTTATTTCTTCTTTTTCTTCTGTGTTCCATCAGTCTCTATTTTTAAAATTCCTGTGAGTCATGCATTAGGGCTTTTGGGTTGTTTTCTATTTCTCTAATCTTTTTGTAATGTCCATTTCCTTTTCTTTTTCCTCTTAATTCACTGAAGATCTTGTCCGGATAGGTCTGAACAGGTTGGTTGTGTTCATTTTATCATAGGGTTGGGACACTGGTCCCAGTCGTTCTGGGACCTGGGCCCAGTCTTTCTTGACTCCATTCTACTATACCTGGCTTCCCTTCTTGTTTTGAGTAAGGTTGGGATTTGTCCAATTTCCCTCTAATCTTTCATGTATGTGTGTATGGAGATTGGGCATAGGAGACGTGCAAGGGGAAGAAAAATGTCATTCTGAATTAGCAAGTTGGTAGCTAAGAAGCAAAATCATCTCATGTCTTTTTTTTAAACCCCTCTCATCCAGCAATATTTTCTTTGGACTGTGAGTTTCTTCTAAAGTGGAACTAAGAAGAGGACTAATACATTGAATCCTAAAAAAAAAAACCATGGCCCATGTAAGTTGATTTTTTTGTTCCTAATGTCCTTTTTTTTTCTATAGTCCTATGAATATTTGCATTCTTTATCCTGATATTGTTGCCTGATTGAATATCATACAATAACTTACTAGTGAGTAAGTGTTAGTTTCAAAACTTCAGGGTCTTCCTCCTCTCCTTTCTAACCAGTGTTCTTATAATCATTCAATAAATAATTTTTCATTTCTCATATGCTCAGACTTCTGCCAGGAGAAGGAGAGAACAGAAATAGTATTCTTTTGAAAAGGGAAATACTGATGTTTCTCTTGTCAGAACTTTGGTTTGATGAGGTGATTTAACAAATATTACTTCTAGGTAACTACAAATAAATCAGTGGGGGAAAAAAATCGGACACATACAAATCATCCCTTGTGAAACTTAACTTGTAGTGACAGAGACAAAAAATAAATTTGTATAATACCAGAAGATTTAAGACCCACAGATATATATGCACGTATATATATAAACAAATGAACAAAACAATTACAAGATAAAACTAAGAGCAAAAAATAAATATATGTACTATTAATAAATATATATGAATTTTAACTCAGAAAAAGGCTTTTAGGTTGAGTCTCAAAGAAAAACTCAACTCTCTGTATTTAGGAGACTCTGAGACACTTACGTGACTTAGAAAGTTTAATGAAAGGATGGATAAATTATAACAAACAAATGGAAACTAAAAACACCAAAATTCATGACATATCATACCACTAAACATGGCAAAGAAGGACACTATATAATTCTAAGGTATACATTTCAAAATGAAGATAACATAGTTATAAATACACATGTATCAAATATCACATTTCCGTGAGCAGATAGGAAAGCAGATAGAAGAAGAAAGCAGTAGAGGACACTAATTAATCCTTTCAGTCAAAGTCAGGCCAAGTGGACAAATTTAGTAAGGACGAAACACTCTATCAAATCTCCCTAATTGATATATATTCAGTTCTGTATCCTAGTAATAATAATTATACATTCTTTTCAAGTGTTCATAGATCATTCAGGAAAAATAACAAAATATTAGGCTACAATTAAGTCCAAGTAAATAGAAATGATAAACCATATCCTCTGAACACAATGAAATACAGCAAGGATTTAATAACAAAATCAGAAAAATAAAGTTACTCTTACCAACAATTTGTAAAATCTGTCTCAATAATTGCTCCTGGATCAAAGAAGAAATATAATCTAAAAGTAAAGACTTTCTGGTACTCTGTGATAGCACTATATTTTGGAACCCATGGGATTTTGTTAAAGTAAGACTCTAAGGGCAGAGTTACAGTTTTAATGCTTCTAACAAAAATAATGAAAATACATAAGTTGAAAGGAAGTAGAAGGAAATATGGAAGGAATTTATAAAGATAAAAATTATATGTGTTAGAAAACAGGAAAAACTTATCATTAATAAGATAAGACAAATCTCAAATTAGGAAAGAGAAAGTGCAATATAAAAATTTAAAAAGGGGAAAATCCACAGAAACAAAGGAATCAAAAGAATCTTGAAAAAATACTTTATTGGATTATTTGCAAATATATTTTATTTATCCACATATATACCATTTTTAATTGCTCTTGCTTCTTGAGATCTGAATTTCTGTTTGGTATCATTTCTTTTTAGCTTGAAGAACTTCCTTCAGCATTTCCCATGGTTTGTCTCTTTTGATGATAAATACTCTCAGCTTTCTTAACATAAAAATGTCTTTATTTCACCTTAATTTATAAAATAAGTCAGGAAATAAATCTTCTTCTATTTTCTGGAAGAATTTATTGAATTGTAGTATTTCTTCCTTAATTGTCTGATAGAATTCAACAACATAGGGATCTGTGGTAAGCACAATAATCACCCCCAGATATGTCTACTTGCTTATCCTGGAACCTGTGAATATGGTACCTTATGTGGCAAAAGGGAATTTGCAGATGTTATTAAATTAATGATTTTGAGATAGGGAGGTTATTTTTATTATCTGAAGAATCAGGATCAGAGGGAGATGTGAGAATGTAATGTGTATACTCCTGTTAGAGAACTGCAATGTTACTGGCTTTGAAGATGGAGGAAGGGGGCCATGACCCATGTAAGTGGCCTCTAGAAGCTAGTCAAGGCAAGGAAAAGGCAAGGAAATAGACTCTTTCCTAAAGCCACCAGAAAGGTACAGAGCCCTGCTGACACCTGGATTTAGTCTAGTGAAACCCTTGTTGGACTTCTAACATACAGAACTGTAAGATAATAAATTTGTTGTTTTAAGGTACTATATTTGTTACAGCAGTAATAGAAAGTGAATATACCATCTGAATTTGGAGTTTTTTTCATGGGGAGACTTTAATTTCTTTAATTAATATAGGGTTTGGGGGGCTTATTTTTTCTTTTCTTTTTTTAAAGATTTTATTCGAGAGAGGGAGAGAGTGTGAGCACAAGCGGGGCGAGGAGCAGAGGGAGAAGCAGACTCCCTGCTGAGCAGGGAGCCTGATGCGGGGCTTGATCCCAGGACCCTGGGACCATGACCTGGGCCGGCCAAAAGCAGACGCTCAACCTACTGAGCCACCCAGGCACCCTGGTTTTATTTCTTCTTGAATCAGTTTAGTAATTTGTGTCTTTCAAGAAATTTATTTATTTCCATTTAGATGTCAAATTTATTAGCATAAAGTTGTTTATAATATTCCCTTATTATCCTTTTAATGCCTGTCAGATCTATAGTAATGCTTCCCCCTTAATTCCTGATGTTAATAATTTGTCTTTTTTTCTTCATCAGTATACTAGCAATTTATCAGTTTTATTGATCTTTTCAAAGGCTAGCTTTTAGTTTTACTGATTTTTCTCTCCAGTTTGCCCTTTCTCTGATTGCTACTTTCGATTACTGATTTTATTCTTTCCTTTTTTCTGCATAATTTTCTCTTCCTTTTGAGTTCAAAATTCCCTTTTTTCTTTTACCCGTGGGCTACTTAGAAGAGTGTTCTTTAACATATAAATTTTGGGGGACTTTTTCAGATCTTTCTGAGAATTCATATTTAATTTATTTAGTTCATAATTTAATTCTGTTGTGGTCAGAGAACATACTCTGTAACATCAGTCCTTTTGAATTTATTGGGACTTGTTTTATGGCCCAAAATGTGGACTATCTTTTTCAATGTGCATTTGAAAAAAAAAAAAAAAAAGCAGTGTTATACTATTGTTGGATAGAGTGTTTATCCCCTAGGTCAAGTGTTTTGTGATAGTACTCAACTCTTCTCTATCTTTTCTGATTTTTTTTGTCACTTGGTCTATCAGTTACTGAAAGAGGACTTTTGAAACCTATAAATACAGCTGTTGATTTGTCTGTTACAATTCTGTCAGTTTTGCTTTATGTTTTGAAATTCTGTTAGTAGGTGCATGCATATTTAGGATTACTATGTCTTTTTTTTTTTAAGTTTATTTATTTTTAAGTGATCTCTACACCCAGTGTGGGGCTTGAACTCACAACCCTGAGATCAAGAGTTGCATGCTCTTCTGACTGAGCCCAGGTGGCCCAAGATTCCTATATCCTCTTGATGAATTGACGCCTTTATTATGAAATGTTCCTTTGGTAATATTCTTTTTCCTGCGTTCTATGTATTAATATAACTGCTTCAGCTTTCTTTTATTGTTATTTCATGGCATATCTTTCTCTAGCCTTTTATTTTAACTTAAGTGTATCTCATATAACAGCATATAGTTTGGTCTTACTTTTTTATCCAGTCTGATAATCACTGCCTTTTAGTGTCTAGACCAGGGGCTAGCAATCTGTGGTATGCTGACCAAATCCAGCCCACAGCCTCAAGCTAAGAATGATTTTGCGTTTCTGAAGGGTTATAAATAAAGAAGAATATGTGATAGGGACCATATGTGACTCATAGAGCCTAAAATATTTACTATCTGAGCCTTTTCAGAAAAAGTTTGCTGACTTCTCCACGGACTGTTTAAAGTGAATGTAATTTGGGCGCCTGGGTGGCGCAGTTGGTTAAGCGACTGCCTTCGGCTCAGGTCATGATCCTGGAGTCCCTGGATCGAGTCCCGCATCGGGCTCCCTGCTCGGCGGGGAGCCTGCTTCTCCCTCTGACCCTCCCCCCTCTCATGTGCTCTCTGTCTCTCTCATTCTCTCTGTCTCAAATAAATAAATAAAATCTTTAGAAAAAAAAAATAAAGTGAATGTAATTATTAGGTTTTAATCTATTATCTTGTCATCTAGTCTTACTTTTATCCCCTATTTTCCTGCCTTCTCTTGGACGAGTTTTATATTTGCTTAGTATTCCATGTATCTTCACTACTTTTTAGAATTCCATTTATCTCACTATAGGATTATTAGCTATACTATATTTTTACTGTTTTATTGTTTTAGGGGTTGTTCTAAGGTTTCCAGTATGCTTTTAAAAAGAGCTTATTACAGTCTTATAGTGATTATACAACTTCACAAATAATGCAAAAATCTTACAACTAGATACTTACATTTTCCCTTCACATCTTTTTATTCTATTGTTCTCATATATTTTATTTCTAAATGCATTAAAACCACAAAGCTTTCTCTTCTTTAGATGGTCAATTATATTTTAAAGAAATTATGAAATGAAAATGGTATCTTTTCTATTTACCCCCAAATTTATTATTTATAGTACTCTTCATTCCTCTATGGATAGAAGTTTTTACCTAGTATCAAATTTTTGTCCCCCTGAAGAGCTTGCTTTAACATTTTTTGTAGCACAGGTCTTTTGGTGAAGAATCCTCTCAGGTTTTGTTTCTTTCAAAAAACAATCCAAATAAAACCAAACCCACCAAAGCTTTATTTCCCTATCATTCTGAAAGATTTCAGTTGGATATAGAATTATAGGTTGACAGCTTTCTTTCAGCATTTTAAAGATACTGTTTTGTCATCTTGCCTCCATTGTTGTTAATGGGAATTAATCTTTGATTCCTATTGTTGTTCCCCTATGCATAATGTGTCTTTTGTAGGAAAAGGAGTCTGGTTGCTTTTAAGATTTTTTTTTCCTTATCCTTGGTGTTCAGTAGGTTGATTATAAGTATGATCATAGGTATAGTATTCTTTGTTTGTTTTTTAAGTTTTATTTATTTAAGTAATCTCTACACCTAATGTGGGGTTTGAACTCACAACTCTTGAGATCAAGAGTCCCACATTTTTCCAACTGAGCCAGCCAGGCGCCCCTAGCATTCTTTGTTTCATGTTACTTGGGATTCATTGAACTTCTTGAATCTATGGGTTGCTTTTTTTTTTTTTTTTAAGATTTTATTTATTTATTTGAGAGAGAGAGAATGAGAGAGAGCACATGAGAGGGGGGAGGGGCAGAGGAGAAGCAGACTCCCTGCTGAGCAGGGAGCCCGATGCGGGACTCAATCCTGGGACTCCAGGATCATGACCTGAGCCGAAGGCAGTCGCTTAACCAACTGAGCCACCCAGGCGCCCTATGGGTTGCTTTTTTAAAAATGAAATTTGGAAAATATTTTGCCCATTGGTTCTAAGGATTTTTTTTGCCTTGTTTTTCTCTTTTGAATCTCCAGTTACATGTATGTTGGACTGCTGGTGTCTCATAGATCATTATGGCTCTTTTTTTTCCCCAGTCTTTTTTCAGTCTGGATCCTCAGTGGGGGATTCCTATTGAATTGTCCTGAAGTTTACTGATCTTTTCTTCTATTGTGTTTAATCTGCTGCAGATTCTTCCAGTGAATTTTTTATTTCTTGATTTTAGGATTTGCCTGTGGTTCTTTTTTAAAGTACCTAAATTTTTCAAATCTTTGTTTGCTAATCTGAACATCTGAATTATTTACTGGTGTTTCTATTAAGTGATTTTTCTCTTGAGTATGGGTCATATTTTCTTCTTCTTCTTTTTTTTTTTTTTTTTGTATTTCTAGTAATCTTTTACTAGTAATCACTTCTAATAATTTTTTATTGTACACTCAACATTGTATATTATATATTGTTGACTCTGACTCTGGATCTTGTTAATCCCCTCTTAGAAGAGGTTAGCTCTACCAGATAATTCATATAATTATACATAATATAAAGCATGGTACTTAAAACATCATGGTACTGGTGTATAAATAGATCAAGGGAACAGAATAGAAAAATTTAGAAATACACCTGCATATGGTAACTGAATATCAGTAAAAGTGATATCTCAAAACAGCAAGCTAAAGATAGACTTTTTTTATTGAGATATAATTGGCATGTAACATTGTGTTAGTTTTGGGTGCACAACACTGGGTGGTTTGGTGTATGTATATGTTATAAAATGATCACCACAGTAAATCTAGTTAATATCCATTACCACACATAGTTACAAGTTTTTTTCTTGTGATGAAAACTTTTCAGATCTAGTCTTTTAGCAACTTTCAGATATACAGTATTAATGGCTATAGTCACCATACCTTTTGACCAGCTTCATCCATTTCACCCCCCCCATCTCTGACAACCACCAATCTGTTCTCTGCATCTATGAGTTTGATTTTTGTTTTCTGTTTTTAGATTTCACATATAAGTGGCATTTGTTTTTCTCTGTCTGGCTTATTTCACCTATTATAATGCCATCAGGGTCCATCCAAGTTATTGGAAACGGTAGGATTTCCTTTTTTTTTTTTTAAGATTTTATTTTTATTTATTAGAGAGCACAAGCAAGGGGCGGGGCAGAAGGAGAGGGAGAAGCGGACTCCCTGCTGAGTGGAGGGCTTGATCCCAGGATCCTGAGATCATGACCTGAGCTGAAGTCAGATGCTTAACTAACTGAACCACCCAAGCGCCACCCCCTCTTTTTTAAAGTAGGTTCTACACCAAATGTGGAGCCCAACACCGGGCTTGAACTTAGGACCCTGAGATCAAGACCTGAGCTGGGATCAAGAGTTGGACACTTAACCAACTGAGCCACCCAGGTGCCTCTCCTTTTTTTTTTTTTTTTTTTTAATGGCTGAATAATATTCTTGTCTATGTGTGTGTGTGTATCACATTTTCTGTATCTATTCATCCATTGGAGGACACTGGGATTTTTTTTCTACATGTTGCCTATTATAAATGATGCTGCAGTGGACATGGAGGTCCCAATAGCTTTCCAAGTAGATATTTTCATTTCTTTTGGGTAAATACCCAGAAATGGAATTGCTGGATCATATGATAATTCTATTTTTAATTTTTTTGAGGAATCTTCATATTGTTTTCTGTAGTAGGTTCACCAATTAACATTTCTCACCAATAGTACACAAGGGTTCCCCTTTCTCCACATCCTTGCCAGCACTTGATATGTCTTGTCTTTTTGATAATAGCCATTCTGAGTGTGAGGCAATATCTCATTATGGTTTTGATTTGCATTTCCCTGATGATCAGTGATTTTGAACATGTTTTCATGTACCTGTTGGCCATTTTTATGTCTTTTTTGGAGAAATGTCTACTCAGATCCTCTGCCCATTTTTAATTCAGATTATTTGGGGTTTTTTGCTATTGAGTTTTATGAGTTCTTTATATTTTGATTATTAAACCCTTATCAGATACATGATTTACAAAATTTTTCTCCATGTAGGTTGCCTTTTCATTTTGTTGATGATTTCCTTTGCTGTGCAGAAGATTTTTAGTTTGATGTAGTCCCATTTGTTTATTTTTGCTTTTGTTGCCTTTGCTGTTTTGGTATCAAATCCAAAAAGTCATTGCCAAGTACCTTTACCACCTATGATTTCCTCTAGAAGTTTTATACTTTTAGGTTTTATATTCAAGTCTTTAATCCATTTTGAGTTGATTTTTATGTATGGTATAAGATAGTGATACAGTCTACTTCTTTTTCATGTGGCTGTCCACTGTTCCCAACATCATTTATTGAAGAGACTCTCCTTTCCCCATTGTATATTCTTGGCTCCTTTGTCAAAAATTAATTGACCATATATGTGTGGGTTTCCTATTCTGTTTCACTGATCTATGTGTCTGTTTTTATGCCAATACCATACTGTTTTGATTACTATAGCTTTGTAATGTGGTTTGAAACAAGAACATGTGATGTCTCCAGTTTTGTTCCTTTTTCTCAAGATTGCTTTGGTATTTGAGGTCTTTGATGGTTTCATAGAAATTTTAGGATTATTTGTTGTATTTCTGTGAAAAATTCCATTGGGAATCGAAGGATTACATTGAATCTGTAGATTGCTTTGAGTAGTATGGACATTTTACCAATGTTAATTCTTCCATACGTTAAGCATGGGATATCTTTTCATTTACTTCTGTCTTTCTTTCATCAGCATCTTACAGTTTTCAGTATACAATTCTTTTACCTTCTTGGTTAAAGATAGACTAGGTAGCCATTTTGGAAAATAAAGCCCACTCTGTATTTCATCTACCATATAGAATAAACTCTAATTAAATTGAATGATTTAATTTTTAAAAATGCAATCATAATATTACTAGACTAAAACATGAGAGTATTCCTTCATAACTTTGATGTTTGGAAGGACTTTCTAACTAGGATTCAAAATTTTAGGAACTAAAAGAGAAAGTATTAACAAATTTGATTACATAAAAATAAAAAACTTCTACATGGCAAGAAACACTGGTAAGAAAAGTCAGAAGAGAAATGACAAAATGGGGAAAGTATTTACAATTCATATACAGGCACTGAACTTATCATCTAATTTGTAAAGACTAAGAAATTTAAAAAAGAGACCAATGGCCCAGTAGGAAAAGAGTCAAAGGACATCAACAGAAATTTCACAGAAAAAGAAATATAAAAGACCCCCAAAAAGAAAAATACTCAACTCATAATTCAAGAAATACCATTTAAAATTCTACTGACATATAATTTCTTTATCATATTAAATTGATAAAAACAAAATGTTTTGACAAAATACTTTGCTGCCTTGGCTGTGAGGAAATGAGTACTCTCATATATTGCTGGTGTCTGACAAAATGGTCCAGCTGCTATAGTGGGAAACTTGACAGCATCTACCAGAATTACAAATGCATTTTCCATTTGACCTAGCAATCTGATTTCTGAGACTTTCTGGTACAGATATACCTGTATGTATACAAAATGACATATTTACAGGAATATTCATTGCACTATTGTTTGTTAGAGCAAAAGATTGGAAACAACCAAGTATCCATCTAGAGATGTCTGGTTAAATAAACTATGATAAATGCAAAAAATGGACTATATGTACCTATAGAAAAATAAGGAAACCATTAACTTTAGAATTTAAAAATCAAGTATAGAACAGTGTATATATTATAGTATGTTACCTTCTGTGTAAAAGTGTAGAAAATAATATATATATTTGTATTTGCTTAAAAACATTGTAAAGATATCAAAGAAACTTACGAAATTGCTTATCTGTAAGGGGTTAGGAGGTGGGAGACAAAATGGAAAGGACAAGGTGGGCGTAAGACATCTGAATGTTTATTTAAGAAAGGGAAACAAAATATAAAAATAAAAACTCGTCATTAAGGTTGGTGATTTTCTCTAATCATATTCAGTTACATAGATACAGTGATAGAGTAGGAAGAGAGATTTATCTAGGATTCAGGCTTTGCTTATTAGCAAATATGAAAAGGAAGTTCACATCAGGCTCATTATGAAGTTGGATGATTAGCTGAATATAGACTTTAAGTTGGGTAGGAAGGGAGAAGAGGTATGAGTGTGGTGAGTGACAATGTAAAGGTGTCCAGAGAGAAAGACAGCTGATATTTTGGAGATGTTGAAGTTACTATTAATGATGATGTCTAGGATAGTGATACAAAGAGTGAACTAGAGTGGAAGACAAGCTCATTGGAGAGGAGGTGAGGAAATTGGGAGGCCAGGATGATAGATGGAATACTTATATAGATATTTGAAATCACTGAGAATTAAGATAGGAGTAGTATTGGAGATGGTGGCACTGAGCCAGGAGCTAAAATTCCTGAGGGGGAAAAATCTGCATGTTAGCACATCACTGCAATAGGTAGAAATAATGCATGTATAGTCTGATGAAATGATGACATTAGATTTTAGAGAAGGAGGGACAGTTGCTGGCACCAGCAATGAGGAGAAGAGAGGACAGAGTGAGATTGAGGAAAGAGTAAGATTGTAGGAGAAAAACCAGCCACCCAGTTGAGATGTCCTCACAGGAAATGGTGTTGTCAGGGGAAAATGGTTAATTGAATCACACATGGGAAATCTTTGAACTTTTCCACAATTTTGACTTTTCCAGATAGACATTATGGGAACTGGTGTAGGGTGTTCTCACTGGGTGGAGAGACATTTTTTATAATCCAGTTTCAGAAGTCACATAGTTATTTCTGCTATACTTTATAAGTTGAGTAAGTCACAACTGTTTTCCCAGGATCAGGTTCAAGGGCAGAGGACATAGACCTTATACCAGTGGTGTGGGGGCATGTCAAGGTTACACTGAAGAAGAGCATATGGGATGGGAGTTGTTGTTCTATCTATCCTTGGAAAATACAATCTGCACTGGATATTTACTAAAGAATTTGCATGAAAAGTAAAAATGGTTATGACATAATGGTCATAATGATGAAGAAAAATCTTCAAGTCCTTTTTCTCAAGTTGGAGGTTTTCATAAGACATTCTGGAAAGATTTTAAAAATTCCAACTATTTAACTTAGTTGGAAACCTCTACTTATTTTTTTAAATTTCTAGATGACTGATTTTCCATCCTATGCAAGAGGATGTGTCTGCAAAAATTGAATTTTTAAGAACATGGAAGCACTCTGCTTCATTTCCACTAAATTTCTTTTTGACCTATGTTACAAGCTTCCACCTTTGCCTATATACTCACTATACACTATATATATATATATATATATATATATATACACACACACACACACACATATATATGTATATATACTGTCCTTTTCCTGCATGCTTTCTTTTAGCACCTCTTCTTCCTTTTGAAAAATATTTCTTATAATTTAAGAAAATAGTACTGTTATTTGTCATTTTAGGGGATGGTGATGTTCAAAGATGTGGCTATAGATGTCTCTCAGGAGGAATGGGAATGCCTGAACCCTACACAGAGGAATTTGTACAAAGATGTGATGTTGGAGAACTATAGCAATTTGGTTTCACTGGGTAAAGTTACCTGCCTCTAATAATTTAGAATCTGTTTCTTAGAATTTCTGCTTTCTTTACCATGAATTTTAGAGCTACCTTTCAAATAACTAGATGAATTTTTTTCTTTGCATAAAAATGTGCACACTTAGATGGGGGGTGCGTCTTCATTTTCCCCATCCTTGACCCTTCCTCTGGTCCTTATAATCAGTGTTCTTCCTTGATGATTAAAGAACAGAATTGGAATTCTGTATCATTAAAGCTTATGCTTAATTATTTAATTATTTAATGTTAATAAATTAATTGTTAATTAGTTAATGGTCAAAGAAACCACTTCATCTTTTGTTTCATTTGCACTGTGCTAAACCTGCAGGTGCACTAGAGTAGGTTAAAACTAAACACATGGGGCCT
Source organism: Mirounga leonina (assembly GCF_011800145.1). Taxonomy (NCBI): domain Eukaryota; kingdom Metazoa; phylum Chordata; class Mammalia; order Carnivora; family Phocidae; genus Mirounga; species Mirounga leonina. The sequence goes on along the minus strand of NW_023270459.1, from coordinate 3,688,026 downwards.
GGGTGTAAAGCTCTTTAGCTTTCCCAGTTAATGTAGTGATGGACTGGATCAAGAAATATCACTTAACTATTTAGTGCTCAAATGAGCACTATTGCATTTCCTACAACAAATGTGCTCTCTTTTAAACACTTTGCACTTGGGAGTTACATTCTAAGAACTTTTCATTTAACATTGAAAAATATCTGAAATAAGCATACTTAAGAAGCTGTTTTTTCCACATAGCGAAGTAGAGATAGAAAGCTTATCTAATTTAAGTAGCATTTTATCACCTATTTATTTGCTTTGTTTTTTTATCTTGAGTTTACCTGAATATGAGTGTTTAATTTATTCTTTTTTTCAACTGTAGACTTTATCAAATACCATTTTGTGCTATAGTTTATTTTTTTTATCAATTCTGAACCATAGTATTTGGGTACTTTGATTTCCACTTCATCTCCATTTTTTTCTTATAACCAGGACTTTCTATATCTAAGCCGGCTGTGATCTCTTCATTAGAGCAAGGGAAGGAGCCCTGGATGGTTGTGAGGGAAGTGACAGGAGGACGGTGCCCAGGTAAGTGAGCAATGATCAGGAGGCAGGAAGCTATTTCAAGGAGTAGGCCCACTGGTCAGAATGTTGGGCTAGTAAGGTTATTTTAGACTAATTAGGGAAAACCTGATTTCAAAACTAATTATAACACTATGTAATCAGACTGTGGTACTGGCATAAAGACAGACATATAGATCAGTAGAATAGAATAGGGGCGCCTGAGTGACTTAGTAGCCTAAGTGTCTGACTCTTGATTTCAGCTCAGGTCATGATCTCAGGGTTGTGAGATCGAGCCCCACATTGGGCTCTGTGCTCAGCATGGCATCTGCTTGAGATTCTCTCTCTCTCCCCCTTCCCTCACTTGCACGCGCTCTCTAAATAATAAAATCTTTCAAAAATGGAATAGAATAAAAAGGCTGGAAATAAACCCTCACATATATGACCAAATGATTTTAGATAAAGGTGCCAAGACCATTCAATGGGGGAAAGGACTATCTTTAATGAATGGAGTAGGGCAAACTGGATATCCATATGCAAAAGAATAAAGTTGGATCCTTACCTTACGCCATATACAAAAATTAACTCAAAATGGATCAAAGAACTAAATCTAAGACTCCAAACTAGAAGAAAATATAGGGAAAAAGTTTCATGACATTGGATTTGGCAGTGATTTCTGGGATATGACACCAAGCAAGGTATAGGTAAACAAAGCAAAATAGACAAATGGGAGTACAGCAAACTTAAAAATATTTATTCATCAAAAGACAGTCAACAGTGTTTATTAATTTTTAAAAAAATTCCTACAAGTTGCTTTACGAGGTAACAGGAATACCTTTTTTTAAGTGTTACAGTAGTGGATCAAGAACATATGTTCTAATGGTATAGTAGCAAAATTAAGGTTGATTAGAAATTGGGAAAGTTAAAGAAAATTACATTGAGGAAGTAGAGATAGCAGAGGGTTGGGTGCCTAGGTGGCTCAGTCAGTTACATGTCTGCCTTTGGCACAGGTCATGATCCCAGGGTCCTGGGATCGAGTCCCTCATCGGGCTCCCTGCTCGCGGGGAGTCTGCTTATCCCTCTCCCTTTGCCCTTCACTTGTGCTCTCTCTCTCTGAAGTAAATAAATAAAATACTAAAAAAAAAAAAAAGGAGAGAGATAGTAGAGGGTTGATTGGGAAGGAAGGAGGTCATCTAGGAAAGTATAGGGTCCTGGAGGCCAAGAGCAGGGCCATACTCCAGATGAGTGGTCTTTGATGATATCTGTGAATCAGTATTAGTGCTGCAGAACTGTGAGAGAGTATATTTCTGTTGTTTTAAGCCACCCAGTTTGTGGTTCTTTGTTACAACAGTCCTAAGAAACTAATATGGAAGGAATCATGGAAAAATGATATATACTCTTAAGTGTTTTGTTTTCATTTAAAGATGTCATTCTTCTATCAGTTTTTGATGCCTGACCATGCCTTTCTTTTCGCAAAGGTGTAGTGGTTTCTTTTTTAAAACTTTTAATTTTGAGGAGCGCCTGGGTGGCTCAGTCGGTTAAGCATCTGCTAAAGCTCAGGTCATGATCCCAGGGTCCTGAGATCGAGCCCTGCATTGAGCTCTCTGCTCAGCGGGGAGTCTGCTTCTCCCTCTCACTCTCCCTCTGTGCTCTTTCTCTCTTTCTCTCAAATAAATAAGTAAAATCTTAAAAAAAAAAAAACTTTGAATTTTGAAATAATTTTAGATTCATAGGAGGTTACGAAGAAATGTACAAGGAGGGCGCCTGGCTGGCTCAGTCGTTAAGCGTCTGCCTTCCTCTCAGGTCCTGATCTCAGTCCTGGGATCAAGCCCCGCATCGGGCTCCCTGCTCAGCGGGAAGCCTGCTTCTCCTTCTCCCACTCCCCCTGCTTGTGTTCCTGCTCTAGCTATCTCTCTCTCTGTCAAATAAATAAATAAAATCTTAAAAAAAAAAAAAAAAGAAATGTAGAAGGAAGTCCCATGTGCACTTCCTCCAGCCTCCCCAGATGTTAATTAACATCTGGCACAACAGTACAATATCATACTGAAAAATTGACATTGGTACAATCCATAGAACTTTTTCAGACTTCTGTGTGTATAGTTCTATGCAGGTTTATCACATAGTCTTGTATCATACCACAGTAGTCAAAATAATAGTACTGTCACCTTAAGGCTCCCTCCTGTTTGTTATTGCTATACCCATCCCATTCTCCCTTATTCCTAACCCTTGGTAACCACTAATCTCTTCTACATCTATTTAATTATGTTATTTCATGAATGTTATATAAATGGAATCCTACGGTATGTCCTTTTGAAGTTGGCTCTTCTATCTCATGTATATAGTACCTGAATGTAAATATATATATTATATGAATTACAACTATATATATACACATAAACATGTATATATATATGTTCCTTATATTCATGTAAAAGTGTGTACATGAAAATAAATCTGGTGGGCGCCTGGGTGGCTCAGTCGGTGAAGCATCTGCCTTTGGCTCAGGTCATGATCCCGGGGTCCTAGGTTCGAGCCCCGCGTCGGGCTCCCTGCTCTGCAGGGAGCCTGATTCTCCCTCTCCCTCTGCCTGCCGTTCTGTCTGCTTGTGCTCTCTCTCTGTGTCAAATAAATAAATAATAATAATAAAAAAGAAAAGAAGTCTGGGATAAAGCTCAAACATGTAATGAAAGGAACTGCCAAACTATTTTTGGTTTTACTATTTTATATTCCTACCAGCAATACGGGAGTGATCCAGTTTCACTGAATCCTAGCCAGCATTTGTTGTTATATCTGTTTTTCATGTTAGCCATTTTGATATGTGGGTAGTGATATCTCAATGTGGTTTTAATTTGAATTTCCTTAATAGAAAATTTTGTTGAATATCTTCTCATGTGTTTATTTGCTATCTGTGTATCCTCTTCAGTGACGTGTGTGTTCATGTCTTTGCCCATTTTCTAATTTGATTATTTGGTGTTTTAATGTTGCATTTTCAAAGTTCTTTACGTATTCTAGATAGGCCTTTGTGGATTTGTGAGTTAAACAAATATTTTCTTCAAGTCTGTAATTTTTCTTTTCAACCTTTTACCAAGGTTTTTTGCAGAGCAAAAGTTTCTAATTTACATAGAATCTAATTTGTCCATTTTTATTTATTTATTTATTTATTTATTTTATTTATTTTTTTAAGATTTTATTTATTTATTTGAGACAGAGAGAATGAGAGAGAGAGAGCACATGAGAGGGGGGAGGGTCAGAGGGAGAAGCAGGCTCCCTGCTGAGCAGGGAGCCCGATGCGGGACTCGATCCCGGGACTCCAGGATCATGACTTGAGCCGAAGGCAGTCGCTTAACCAACTGAGCCACCCAGGCGCCCTAATTTGTCCATTTTTAATCTTACGAATTGTGAGGGTTGTTTTTTTTTTTATTTATTTGATGTCAAGCCTAAACACTTCACTTAGTCGTACATCTTAAAGATTTTCTCCTGTGTTTTTCTATAAGTTTTATAGTTTTACATTTTTCATTTAAGTGTATGGACCATCTTGAGTTCATTTTTACAGATGTGAGACTTTAGGTCAAGGTTAATTTTTTTTCCCCCATGGATGTCCAGTTGCTCCATCACCATTTATTTAAAACGTTATCCATTGAATTGCATTTTCATCCTTGTCAGAAATCAGTTGGACACATTTGTGTGGCTCCATTTTTGAGTTCTCTGTTTTGTACTATTGATCTTTGTGACCCTCTGCCAGTACCATACTTTAATTACTGTAAACCTTAATACTGGAAAGAGTGATTCTTCCCACTTTGTTATTTTTCAGAATTCTTTGACTATCCTTAGTGCTCTTTTCTATGCATATAAATTTTATTTATTTTTATTTTTTAAAGATTTTATTTATCTGAGAGACAGAGAGAGTGAGCACAAGTGGGGGGAGGGGCAGAGGGAGGGGGAGAAGCAGACTCCCTGCTGAGCAGGGAGCCTGAAGAGGGGGCTCGATTCCAGGACCCTGAGATCATGACCTGAGCCGAAGACAGATGCTTAACCAACTGAGCCACCCAGGCACCCCTTGCATGTAAATTTTAAAATAAGGTTGTCTGTGTCTACAAAAAAAACTTGCTGATACTTTCATAGGAATTATGTTAAACCTGTAGATGAAGTTAGAGAATTAACATCTTTACTCTGTTGAGTCTTCCAATCCATGAACACAGTATGTTTCTTCAAGTATTTTTTCTTTGATTTCTTTTATTAGCATTTTATAATCCTGTACATGTTTTGTTAATTTTTTACCTATTTTTTTTTTCAGGAGCATTTATAAATTGCCTTTTTATTTTGGTTGTTGCTTATTGTCAATGTATAGAAATTAAATTGATTTTGTATGTTGATCTTGTATTCTGTGACCTTATTCAACTCAATTATTTCCTTGTAGATTCATTATTGTAGACAGTCATATCATTTGCAAATAGTTTTATTTCCTTTTTTTTCCAAACTGTGCCCTTTATTTTCTTGCCTTATTGGAATAGCTAGAACTTCCAGGGCTGTATTAAATAAGGGTGGTAATGGGGCTCCTGGGTGGCTCAGTTGTTAAAAATCTGCCTTTGGCTCAGGTCATGATCCCAGGGTCATGAGATTGAGCCCCGCATCGGGCTCCCTGCTCATCGGGAAGCCTGCTTCTCCCTCTCCCACTTCCCCTGCTTGTATTACCTCTCTCGCTGTCTCTCTCTCTCTCTCTCTCTCTCTGGCAAATAAATAAATAAAATCTAAAAAAAAAAAATTAAATAAGAGTGGTAAGAGTAGACATCCTTTTTAACAATTTTAGAGGAAAAACATTCAGGATTTGGTCTTTTACCATAAAGTATATTAACTCTAGGTTTTTGTAGATGCTCTTTATGAGTTTGAAGAAGTTCCCTTCTCTTCCTGATGCCCTGAGAGTTTTTTTTTTTTTAAATTGGTTAATTAACATAGAATGTATTATTTGTTTCAGGGGTACAGGTCTGTGATTCATTAGTCTTACAAAATACCCAGTGCTCATTAAAACACATACCATCCCCAATGTCCATCACTCAGTTACCCCATCGCTCCACCCCTGTCCCCTCCAGCAACCCTCAGTTTGTTTTCTATGATTAAGCGTCTCTTATGGTTTGTCTCCCTCACCCTAAGAGTTTTTTTAAATCATAAATGGTTATTAATATGATCATGGGATTTTTTTCTTCCTTAGTTGTTGATATGATGGATTACATTGATTTTTAAATATTGAATCAGCCTTTCATACCTGGAATAAATCCCACTTAGTCATTGTATATCATTCTTTTTATTCATTAATGAGTTTGACTGATAAAATTTAATTGAGGTTTTTTTTTCATCTGAGTTCATGGGGGATGTTGGTTTGCAGTTATTTTGTGTGTGCTGCCTTTGCCTGGTTTTGGTATCAGAGTAATAATGGCCTCATAAAGTACTTGGGAAGTGTTCTCTTCTGTTTTCTGCAAGAAACTGTGTGCAAGATTCTGGGAATGTTTGGTAAAATTCTTCAGTGAAACCATGCGGACTTGGAGATTTCTTTTTTGGGATCTTCTAAATGTAAGACTTGATCCCAGAACCCCAAGATCATGACCTGAGCCGAAGGCAGATGCTTAACTGACTGGGCCACCCAGGCACCCCAGCCATTTTGTTGTTTTCTTCTGTTTCTTGTTCTTCTGTTTCTTTTTTCTTGCCTACCTGTGAGTTACTCAAACATTTCTAGAGTACCATTTTGATTTATGCTTTTTAATATGTTGCTTTATTTTTATTTTATTGTTTTCTCTAAGTATTAGCATATATGTACATACCTATCACAGCCTGCTGGTTTTGATGTTTTACCACTTCAAGTGAAGTGTAGAAACCTTACATCCATTTAGGTCCCTTTATCCTCCCCACTTTTTTGGTATAATTGTTTTAAGTATTTCTTCTACAACATTAATCACCACAAGAGATAGTGTTAAAATTTTTGCCTTTCCATAAAATAGGACTAAAGGAACTCATGGGGTAAAGAATAGCCTGGTATGTTTTTTTCTCCTTTTGCTCATTCTATTATTCTTTTCTTTGTGAATGTCTAAGCCTTCTTCTGTTATCATTTTCTTTGTTTTGGGAGAGCTTCCTTTAGCCACTCTTTTTTTTTTTTTTTAAAGATTTTATTTATTTGACAGAGAGAGATACAGCGAGAGAGGGAACACAAGCAGGGGGAGTGGGAGAGGGAGAAGCAGGCTTCCCGCTGAGCAGGGAGCCCGATGCGGGGCTCGATCCCACGACCCTGGGATCATGACCTGAGCCGAAGGCAGACGCTTAACAACTGAGCCACCCAGGCGCCCCTTCCTTTAGCCACTCTTTAAGGGCATGTCTGTAAAAACAAATTCTCTTAGTTTTCCTTTGTCTGAGAATGCCTATATTTCTTCTTCATTCCTTAAGAATAGTTTCATTGGGTGGAACAGTCGGTTGAGTGTCTGACTCTTGGTTTCGGTTCAGGTTGTGATCTTAGGATTGTGAGATTGAGCCCCACATTGGGCTCTGCGCTCAGCTTGGAGTCTGCTTGAGTTTCTCTCTCTCCCTCTGCCTCTCCCCCTCACGTACTCTCTCTTTCTCTAAAATAAATAAATAAATCTTTAAAAAACAAGTATAGTTTCAATGGGTATAGAATTTGAGGTTCACAGTTCTTTTCTTTTAGTACTTGAAAATTATTGTGCTGTTTCTTTTTGGTCTCCATGGTTTCAAATGAGAAATCTAGTCTTTTGAATTGGTGTTTCTTTATCATCAATATATAATACGCATTTCTATTTTAAAGACTTTTTTCTTTGTCTAGTTTTTAGAAATGGATGTCTTGGTTTTGAGTTCTTTGGATTTTTCTTAATAGGTATTTGCTGAGTTTCTTGAATCTGTGGATTTGTGTTGTATGAAATTTGGGAAGTTCAACTGTTATATCTTTAAATACTTTTTCATTCCCACAGTCTTTTTCCTGTCCTCTGGGACTTGGATGATATGAATGTTGGATCTTTTGTTATTGTCCCACAGGGAATGAGGCTGTATTTTTTTCTTTAAGTCTGTTTATCTTTGTTTTTCAGATGAAGTAAATTCTGTCTTTAAGTTCACTGATTTCTAGCTTCTGTTATGTCTACTCTAGAGACCAGTAGTGTGTCTTTTATAACAATTATTATATTTTTCATTGCATTTACTTCGTTTTTGTAAGTACTTTCTTTTCAGAAATATTCTGTTTTTTCATTTGTTTAAAGAGAGTTTGTAATTGATTGTCAATGTGTTTTTATGAAGACCACTTTAAAATCCTTGTCAGGGGGCACCTGAGTGGCTCAGTCAGTTAAGCATCTGCCTTCGGCTCAGGTCATGATCTCAGGGACCTGGGATCAAGCCCTATGTCACTGGGCTCCCTGCCCAGTAGGGAGTCTGCCTCTCCTCCCATTGGTGCTGTCTCTCTCGTGCTCACTCTCCCTCTCACTCTCAAATAAATAAATAAAATCTAAAATAATAATAATAATAAAATAAAATAAAATCCTTGTCAGGTAGTTCCAGCATCTAATTAATCTTGGTATTGGTTTCAGTTGATTGTCTTTTCTCCTTCAGATTTTGGTTTCCCTGGCTTTTGGTATGACAGGTGATTTGTTGTATCGTGGACATTTTTTTTTTTTTTTAAGATTTTATTTATTTATTTGAGAGAGAGAGAATGAGAGAGAGCAAGCACATGAGAGGGGGGAGGGTCAGAGGGAGAAGCAGACTCCCTGCCGAGCAGGGAGCCTGATGCGGGACTTGATCCAGGGACTCCAGGAACATGACCTGAGCCGAAGGCAGTCGCTTAACCAACTGAGCCACCCAGGCGCCCGTGGACATTTTTGTTTTTATGTTAAGAGAGTCTTGATTCTATTTAAGTCTATTTAAATCTATTTTATCAGGGAGTCATGCTGTTAGGTTTAGTGTATAGATCTGTCCTACTTTTGTAAGCTTTAGTTCTAATGGCAGCTTAGTTTTCAGAGCCCTTTCAATGCTATTCTGATATGCTTTATATCTTTGGTACTGCTGGGAATCCTGTTCAGTGCCTGCTGGTGTTGTCTGCAAGGGCAGAAACTTCTGTGAATCCCTAGTGTAGCTAGGCCACCTTCTGTGGTTTGGGGGAGGCAGAAGCCATTGAGATACACTTAGCTTCAGTGAGATACCGAAGGCACTGGGCATGGATTTCCTTATGCCACTGGGCAGAGGACAGGGAGATGCAAGACTCTGCTAATGCTACCTTTCTGGGTGAATTGATCTGTTGGCTTGTACATCACGAGACTTCCTCTTGCTGTGGCTACTGATACATCAATCAGAGAATTCTTCCTGCTACTGCAGCTGGCTGATGAAACTGTTGCTAGGGTCTAGGTTGTGGAGCAGGTGCTAGGGATTCCACTAAGTCTTTTGGGCTTCCCTCCTCCTAGTCTTTTGGCTGGAGAGTGGATTTTTCTTGGGGTGTGTGTGTGCATCTGCTAATGGTTCCAGGTTGCAGGCCTGCTGTCCAGTGCCCATTATGGGGATATATAAGAAATAAAAAGAAAACCCAGGGACAAACTTCCTGGGAAGATGGTGGAGTAAGAGGATCCTGAGCTTATCTCATCTCATAGCTACACCTCGATAACACCCACATCAGTTTGAGTAACCCAGAAAATGATCCGATGACTGCCAGAACAGACTGTCCACAGCTAAGTGTAGAGAAACCACCACATTGAAAAAGGTAGGAAGGGCAGAGATGTGGGCAGGAACCAAACTGACCTGTAATAATGTCTGTGGGAGGGAAGGACACCACAGGCACTGACAAGAAAGAGGAGCAGAACCCATCCCAGGCATGGGGGACCCACACTGGGAAGATGAATCCCCATAACATTTGGCTTTGAAAGCCAGAGGTGTCTAACTTCAACAGGTTTTTTTATTTATTTATTTATTTATTTATTTATTTATTTATTTATTTGACAGAGAGACATAGCGAGAGAGGGAACACAAGCAGGGGGAGTAGGAGAGGGAGAAGCAGGCTTCCCGCGGAGCAGGGAGCCCGATGTGGGGCTCGATCCTAGGACCCTGGGATCACGACCTGAGCCAAAGGCAGACGCTTAACGACTGAGCCACCCAGGCGCCCCTAACTTCACCAGTTTTTTAAATTAGTTGGGCTTAACACCTGGAACTTTAAAAATCAGCAGGCTCAGCTCTGAGAGAGCCAGGAGGGTGATAGAAAACCGAGTCCCTGCCCTTAAAGAGACAGCATAATAAACAGCCCTGCTGATATATAGCATAGAAACAGCAATTTGACAAACACCTGGGGGTACATAGGAAGATTTATTTGCTAATCTCAGAATATGTGCTGGTGGGTCAGGGATCTATGGGAGACCTCTCTGAGAACAAAAGAGCTGGCAGGCACCATTTCCTTCCCCTGCCCCCCAGCATAGATACATGGATACCTGTGGGAACCAGCACAGCATGCACACTCTCCACCTAGCTTGTTAACAGCATGCCCTGCCCCCATGCTCTCCTGTGGACCCTCCCTTAGCAGCTCTCCAGAGTGGCTACATGTCCTCTCCCACTGCAGACCAGTACAAACCTTGCTAACACCACATACCTTCCCCCTTGTTCTCCTTTGGATCACGCCCCTCCAACCTGGCCTGGTAGGAGTTCTCCAGCATGGTGCCACAAATGTGACAGTGTGCAAGCACCTCCAACGGGGGCCAGCACCACTCCAAAGTGACTCCTGCCCTGGGGACAGGGGAAGATAACCATGTCAGTTTGACTATGGCTTCAGCAGTGGGCTTGGAGCAGACATCTAATCTGACCATAGGCCCTGCTCACCAATGACAGCTTCTCAGGAAACAACACAAGGAGAGCACCGTGAAGTTAGGTGCTACTGCATCTCTGGCAGACACCTACTCTGACCCAACTCAAGCCCAAAGTAGCCCTAGACTGGCCCACTAACAACACAGGGACTAAACTCAGCTCACAACAGGCAAAGAGAAGCTTTGCAGATGACTAGACTGAAGGCAAATGCAGCTCAGCCACAACAGTAGGGCACATGCAACACACATAGGAGACACCCCTGAAGTGCAGGTTCTAGTTGGAGGACACTGCACTGCAGGGCACTACACTGCAGGGCACTACACTGCAGGGCACTACAGGACCTCTTCTTCATAAGGCCACCACTTTCCTAATCAGACATAGCTAACTTTCCTAACACATAGAAACAGACACAGAGAGTTAGACAAAATGAAGAGACAGGGGAATATGTCCCAGATGAAAGAACAGGACAGAATCACAATGATAGACCTAAGTGAAACGGAGATATGTAATATGACTGATAGAGAATTTAAAGTAATGGTCATAAAGATACTAACTGGAATTGTGAAAAGAGTGGAGGACCTCGGTGAAACCCTCAACAAAGAGATAGAAAACATAAAAATAAACCAATCCATGATGAAGAACTCAACTGAAATTAAAAATAAGTAGTAGACTAGAGGAAGAGAAGAATGGATCAGCAACATGAAGGAGAGAATAATGGAAAGCAATTAAGCCAAACAGGAGAAAGGAAAAAGAATAATAAAAAATGAAAATAAACTAAGGGAACTCAGCAACACCATCAAGCATAATAATATTCATGTTATAGGGATCCCAGAAAAGAGAGAAAAAAGGGCAGAAAATTTATCTGAAGAAACAATAGCTGATTTCAAGATATACTACAAAGCTGTAGTAACCAAAACAGTATAAAATCAGACACATAGTTCAATGGAAGTGAATAGAAAACCCAGAAATAAACCCAAAATTATATGGTCAATTAATCTATGACAAAGGAGGCAAGAATATCCAATGGGTGAAAGACAGTCTCTTCAACAAATGGTGTTGGGGAAACTGCACAGCTACATGCAAAAAAAATGAAACTGGACCACTTTCTTACACCATACACAAAAATAAACTCAAAATGAATTAAAGACCTACAAGTGAGACCTGAAACCATGAAAATGCTAGAAGAGAGCACACATAGTAATTTCTCTCACATTGGCCATACCAACATTTTTCTTTATATGTCTCCTGAGAGAAGGGAAACAAAAGCAAAAATAAACTATTGGAACTACTTCAAAGTAAAAAGCTTCTACACAGCAAAGGAAACAATCCACAAAACTAAAAGACAGTCTACTCACTAGAAACTCACTAGAGTGAGTGACATTTGCAAATGACATTCCTGATAAAGGGCTAGTATCAAAATATATAAAGAACTGATACAACTCAACACCCAAAATACAAATAATCCAACTAAAAATTGGGCAGAAGACATTAGCAGACATTTCTCCAAAGAAGACATACAGATGCCAATAGACACATGAAAAAATGTTCTACATCACAGGTCATCAGGGAAATGCAAATTGAAACCATAATGAGATATCACAGTGAGGTATCACCTCACACCTATCAGAATGGCTAAATCAGAAACACAATAAACAAGTGTTAGCGAGGATGTAGAGACAAAGGAACCCTCATGCATGTTTGGAATGCACACTGGTGCAGCCACTGTGGAGAACAGTATGAAGTTTCCTCAGAAAACTAGAAATAGGGGCGCCAGGGTGGCTCAGTCGTTAAGCGTCTGCCTTCAGCTCAGGTCACGATCCCAGGGTCCTGGGGTCGAGCCCTGCGTTGGGCTCCCTGCTCAATGGGAGACCTGCTTCTCCTCCCACTCCCCCTGCTTGGGTTCCCTGTCTCGCTGTGTCTCTCTCTGTCAAATAAATAAATAAAATCTTTAAAAAAAAAAAAAAACTAGAAATAGAATTACCATATGATCCAGTAATTCCACAGAGTATTTACAGAAAGAATAATAAATTACTAATTTGAAAAGATATATGCAGCATTTTTATTGCAGCATTATTTACAATAGCATGGATATGGAAGCAACCCAAGTGTCCATCAATAGATGAATGGATGAAGATGTGGTGTGTATATATACAATGGAATATTATTCGGCAATAAAAAGGAATGAAATCTTGCCATTTGCAACAACATGGATGGATCTAAAGGGTATAATGCTAAGTGAAGTAGTCAAAGAAAAACAAATATATGATTTCATTCATGTGTGGAATTTAAGAAATGAAACAAAGAAAAAAGAGACAAGAAAACACTCTTAAATATAGAGAACAAACTGATAGTTACCAGAGGTGGGTGGGGAGATGGGTGAAATAGGTGAAGGGGATTAAGACTACACTTAATTGGATGAGCATGGAGTAATGTATAGAATTGTTGAATCACTATATTGTATACCTAAAACTAATGTAACATTCTATGTTAATTATAGTGGAATTAAAAAAGAAAAAACAGGAAAAAGAAAAGAAACCCCAGGGAACTCACCACACGGTAGTTCCTCAAATCCACAGAATCCAAATCAATTGACCTTCTTGCTTCAGGCATTCAAAGTAATTTTATTGTATGATAGGTAATTTCCAGGGTTTTTGGTTTGTGATAGAGATTTTAAATTTTCCTTTAAAAATGAACTTTAGGGGCGCCTGGGTGGCTCAGTTGGTTAAACGTCTGACTCTTGGTTTTGGCTCAGGTCATGATCCCAGGGTCTTGAGATCAAGCCCCTCATCAGGCTCCAAACTCAAGGCAGAGTCTGCTTGAGATTCTCTCCCTCTCCTCCCTCTGCCCCTCCCTCCACGTGTGTTCTCTCTCTCTGAAATAAATAAAATCTTTAAAAAATTTTTAAAAAATGAACTTTAGACTGTGCATTTTCTATGATATTTGCTTTGATTTCTTTAAAGAAGGGGAAGATCCTAAAGACTGTGTGTGTGGAGTACTTCATTTTTATGTCACCATCACCAATCTTTCTCTCGTAGCATTTTTTTTTTTTTTGCTTTTTCTTAAATGATTGCCATTATGTGATCTTTCCAAAACAGTTAGTTTACTGAAACAGTTTTCATATTCATTTCATCTATTGGTATAAACAGGGAGGGGAACAAATACAGCTGACTTCTGGCAGGCATACAACTTGGCTGTTGGGATCGTCTTGGATACGTGTAGCCAAGTAACTAGTACCACTGATCTTGCTGGATCCTGTCATAATGTATTCCAGAGAGAATGGAATGTTTTATTTAATCTGAGGAGTCTATCTGGTGATTTAGTTAGGAATTGTTATGTGACCAATGCCATGCAAGCTATCTGTATGCTTTTCCCTGGTCTCTTCCCCTGCTACATCTCTAAAGGTAACCATTATCTTGAATTGTTTTATGATTATTCCATTTTTAAAAATAGCTTATGACACTTGTGTATGCCCTTAAATACTATTTGTTGTGTTTTGCTTATTTTTAAGTTTATAAAAATGATAATGAGATGTGTTTTTTGTGATTTGGTTATTTTGTACCATATGGTTTATAATAATTTTCCCATATTGTTTTATGCCTGAGTTCATTTTCTTAGCTGTATAATATTTCATTCCACAAATTTCTGGTTGTTAGTAAAAGGCGAAAGATTTATGCGTTTTGAAGAGAAACCAGAGTATACAAATTTCTGGTTGTTAGAATTTGGGTTTGTAATTTTTGACTAGTATGCACAATGGTGCAATGAATATTCTTACATGTCTCCTGAAGCACATAATACAAGATTTTCTCCAGGCTATGTACTATTGGAATTGCTGGATCAGAGAACATGTTCATCTTCAACTTTGTTACACCAGATTGTTTTCCTGAGTGTTGGTAGTAATTTACATTACCACTGCAATGTTTAATAATTTTGGTGATTCAACATCTTAACAATGAGTGAAATTCTTAGATATTTTAAGTTTTACCAATCTCATGAGTATGAAATGGTATCACATTATATCTTAATTTGAATGTCCTTGATTTCTAGTGAGTTTGAGCATCTTTGCATATGATTGTTTAGCATTAGTGTTTCTCCTTTTGTGAAATGTCTAAACAGATCTTTTGCCCATTTTTCTTTTAGCTTTATCTTTTTTCTAGTTAGCCTGTTTGTGTCTTGTTTGAGAAATCCATTCTACCTTTAGGTGTGCTTTATATATATCCATATTTTTTCCCATAAACTTTACAATTTTTCCTTCAACTTGTAGGTCTTTAATGCAGTTTGAGTTTATGTATTTATGGTGTATGGTAGGGAACCAGAGTAATTTTTTTATATCTATAGCTAGTTGTTCTAATATCATTTTTTAAATTATTCTTTCATCACTGATCTGTAATGCTTTCTATGTCGGTCTGCTTCTGGTCTTTCCATGAGTCAGGCCCTATATGAATACTACATTGTCTTAATTTTTAAGTCTTTGTGATGTCTTTATCATAGGCATTGTAAATTCTCTGACTCTGATCTTTTTCAGTAGTGTTCTGGCTATTCTTAAATGTTTGTTTTTCCAATATATTTTTGAATTAGTTTTTCAAGTTCTTCAAACAACATTGTAGGAATTTTATTAGACTTGTATTGAATACAAGATAAAAGCTAGAAGTATATACATAAAAGTATACAATAGAATGAAAAGGCAACCTCTGGAATAGGAGAAAACATTTATAAATCATATAACTGACAAAGGGTTAATATCCAGAATATATAAAGAAATCCTACAACTCAATATCAAAGAAACCAAGCAGCTCAATTTAAAAAAGGGGGAAAGGATTTTTAATACAGATTTCTCCACAGATGATATACAAGTAGCCAGTAAGCACATGAGAAGATGCTTAACATCACTAGCCATTAGGGAAATGCAAATCAAAACCACAATGAAATCTCACTTCACATCCATTAGTATGTATGTTTACTATGAAAAACCAAGGGGTTAAAGGTCTCCCTTTGGCTTGGGTCATGATCCCAGGGTCCTAGGATCAAGCCCTGCATCAGGCTCCCTGCTCAGTGGAGAGCCTGCTTCTCCCTCTCCCTCTGCTGCTCCCCCTGCTTGTGCTCATTCTCTCTCTCTCTCAAATAAGTAAAATCTTAAAAGAAAAAAAATAACAAAGTAACAAGTGTTGGTGAGGATGTGGAGAAATTGGAACCTTTGTGTTGGTGGGAGTGTAAAATGGTGTAGCCATTGTGGGAAACAGTATGATGGTTCCTCAAAAACTTAAAAAGAGAATTACCATATGATCCAGCAATTCTAACTCTGGATATATACCCAAAAGAATTGAAAGCAGCAATCTAAACAGATGTTTGTACCCCCATGTTCTTAGCAGCATTATACACAAGAGCCAAAGGGTGGAAGCAACCTAGGTGTCCATCAACAGGTGAGTGGATAAACAAAATGTGTGTGTCTATATGTATATATGCATATGTATACAGTGTAATGTTATTCAGTCTTAAAAAGGAAGTAATTCTGACACATGCTATAACATGGATGAACATGTTGAGGACATTATGCTCAGTGAAATAAAGCAGTCACAAAAAGACAAACACTGTATGAGTCCACTGATATGAAGTATCTAGAGTAGTCAAATCCATAGAAACAGAAGTAGAATGATGGATGTCAGGAACTGGGGGAGGAAGGAATGGGGAGGAGTTATTAATGAGTGCAGAGTTTCAGTTGAAAAAGTCCTGGAGATTGGTTGTGCAAAAATGTGAACATACTTAACACTGCTGAACTGTACACTTAAAATTGTTAAGATGGTAAATTTTATGTTACATGTATTTTGCCACAATTTTTTTAAAAAGTCAGCATTATCAATTTAAGACTTAGGAGTATATGACTGGAATTTAAGCGAGACCTGTTATAGGCAAAGAGTATAGATTGATGGCTAGCCAGAGCCTGGGTTTCAGGACATTCCAATATTTAGAGGTCAGGTAGTAGAAGAGGATGCATTAAGGGGAACTGAGTACAAGTACAAAGGTAGAAGGATAAACAGAAGAATATGGTATATAGGAAGCAAAGGGACTGATCATTTGTGTCAAATGCTGCTAATGAGTCGAGTAGAGTAATGACTAGCACTAGAGCACTGATTTTGGCAAAGTGATTTTATTAGTGACTTTAGAAATATTTCAACATAGGTATGGGAGTTGAAATATTTATTGGAGTGGATTACAGAGAAAGACATGCAGAGGATTGTCTTCTCAATAAATGGTGTGAGCCAATTGGATAACTACATCAGAAGCTAGGTATCTTGAGTTCTATCTCACATCATAAAACCTAATTTAGGTGGGGTGCCTGGGTGGCTCAGATGGTTAAGTGTCTGCCTTCGGCTCAGGTCATGATCCCAGGGTCCTGGGATCGAGCCCCGCATCGGGCTCCTGGCTCAGCAAGGAGCCTGCTTCTCCCTCTCCCTCTGCCTCTCTCCCTGCTCATGCTCTCTCTCTCTCTATATATATATATCTCTGTGTCTCAAATGAATAAATAAAATCTTAAAATTTAAAACCTAATTTAGGTAGGTTATAGGTCTAAATATGAAAGGCAAAATAGAAAACAATATGAGTATATTTTCATGACCTTGGGATTAGACTGCCTTAAAATTAGGAACTTCTATTCATCAAAACATTAAGAGAGTGAAAATGCCAGGCCGAGTAAGATATTTGCAATATGTTGGTTATATTCAGACTACATTAAGAATTTCTACAAAGAAAAAAGAACAGTACAACCCAGGAACTACCCAAATGACACTCGACTGATGAATGGATAAATAATAAATGGTATATTTGTACAATGGAATATTACTCAGCCATTAAAAAAGAAATGAAGTACTGATACATATTACAAAAGGGTTGATCCTTGAAAACATTGTAGTCAGTGAAAAAAGACACAAAAGGTTACATATTGTATGATTCCATTTGTATGAAATTTCCAGAATAGACAAATTTATAGAGATGCAAAGCAGATTAGTGGTTGCCAGGAGCTGAGGGGAAGAGGAAATGACTATGGATATGTGGTTTCTTTTTGGCATGATGAGAATGTTCTGGAATTAGATAGTGATCTGATGGTTGAACAACATTGAGAATGTATCAAAAGTTACTGAATTGTATACTTCCAGAAGTTTAAACTGGTAGATTTTATGTTATATGAATTTTACCACACACACAAAATCAGTAAGAATGGACAAAAGACCTGAGTTGGCAGTTTATTAAAGAAGATATCCAGCTGGCCAATAAACGTATGAAAAAGTGCTCAACCTCACTTGCCATCAGGGAAATTGCAAATTAAACCACAATGCGGTATCATAACATATCTGCTAGGATGCCTGAATGTAAGATTGACAATAACAAGTGTTGGTGAGGATGTGAGGAACTGGAACTCTTTTACAATTTGATGAGAAAATGAGGAAACTATTGGAAAGTGTCAGTGAACTCTGAACAAATGCATATCCCATGATGCAACAGTTTCACTCCTAAATGGATACATTTAGCAGAAAGGAGTCCTATTTCCACCTAAAGAAATGTACAGGAATGTTCATAGCAGTACTAATCATAATAGCCAACAATTGAAAACAACCCAAACGTCCATCACTAGGAAAATGGGAAAATAAATTGTGTTAGAATAGGATGCTTTATACAGCTGTCAGTCTTAAACTTTTTCTTCTGAAACAGCCTCTGAAAAGCTCTAAGATAAAGACTATGGAATGTCCTAATTGTTGAAAGGAGGTTAGTGTTGTAGCACACCAATAAAATGGAAATGGACTCGGGCACCTGGGTGGCTCAGTTGGTTAAACAACTGCCTTCGGCTCAGGTCATGATCCTGGAGTCCCGGGATCGAATCCCGCATCGGGCTCCCTGCTCGGCGGGGAGTCTGCTTCTCCCTCTGACCCTCCTTCCTCTCATGCTCTCTGTCTCTCATTCTCTCTCTCTCAAATAAATAAATAAAATCTTAAAAAAAAAAAATGGAAATGGACTCTAAGTGAGGCCTTATTAGTACACAGAGGGCCTTGTGTTCTCATAATAAAGAATTGGATTTTTAAATTTCAGTTCAATAGAAAGCTACTTTAATTTGGTTATAGGTTTGGCTGCATGTGACAGAAACTCAAAAATAATAATGGCTTAAACTATATAGAAGGTTAGTTTTCTCTTGCATTAAAGTCCAGGCTGGAGTGGAAGTTCTGCTCTGCAAAACCATTATGTGACATGACACCACATCCACATTGCAGTCTGAGGAAATGGAAGAATAAAGGATATAGGACAGGGGCCAGCTGGCTTTTAACATCTCAGAAACTACTATATAATACTTATGCATTTTTTAAGGCAGAATTCAGTTACATCGCATATTCTGCAAAAGAGCCTGGGAAATGGCAGTGTTTTATATTGGACAGCGTTGTTCTCAACTAAAAACCATGGGTTCAATCAATATACAATACACATTTGGGGGTAATTAGTAGTCTCCATATCATAATCCTTTGGCCTGGTGGAAAGTGTTAAACATATACTTGTAGATTCTAATTCAGTTGATCTCATTCTAAAACTGACTCTGGTAGATACTGATTCATTTGATCTAGAATGTTTCCTAGACATCCATAATTGCAACAAATTCTGAGGTAGATCAAAATTTCAGAACCATTGGGGCGCCTGGCTGGCTCAGTTTGACTCCTGGTCTCAGGGTTGTGGGTTCAAGCCCCATGTTGGGTGTAGAGATTGCCTAAAAATAAAATCTTCAAAAAAAATTTCAGAACCACTGACTTGACTTGTTAATTAACTCCCTCACTTTCTCCTATGAGCTCTCATTTCTCTATGTTCTCCTTACCCTTTTTTTCATTCAGTTGCATGATGGTGTTTAAGAGCTCTCCAAGCCTTTCATCTCTTGTGTGAATTATTTTTCAGTTATCTCTCTTTTCTACCATAGATATTTTATTTGTTTTCTAACACAAAGCCAGCAATTAAAATATGTTTCTTATCTTTCAGACTTGGTGTCCAGGTGTGAGGCCAAGAAGTTATCTCCAAAAAGAGACATTTATGAGACAGAGACATCCCGATGGGCTATCGTGGAACAATTTAAAAGTCATAATCCTGAGAAGTCCATTTTCAGAGATATTTGGGAATGCAGTAGTCAGTTGGAGATACAACAGGAACAGGAGGGCTATTTCAGGCAATTTGTTATCAACCATGAACACATGCCTATATTTAACCAACATACTTTACTCACTCAGGAATTTTATAATAGAGAGAAAAATGTTGAGTGTAAAGAATGTAGAAAAATCTTCAGTTACTATTTATTTTTTAGTCATCACAAAAGAACTCATTCTAAAGAAAAACTTTTTGAATGTAAGGAATGTGCAGAAACTGTTAATACATCATATCTTACTAAACAGAAAATTCAAAATAGTAGCAAGTGCAATGAATGGAAGGAATGTTGGAGGGCTTTTATTCATTGTTCACAACTTAAACAACACCTGAGAATCCATAATGGTGAAAAACGCTATGAATGTAAAGAATGTGGAAAGGCCTTTAATTACGGCTCAGAACTTATTCTGCATCAGAGAATTCACACTGGTGAAAAACCCTATGAATGTAAGGAATGTGGGAAGGCCTTTAGGCAGCGATCACAGCTAACTCAACATCAGAGACTTCATACTGGTGAAAAACCTTATGAATGTAAGCAATGTGGGAAGGCTTTTATTCGTGGCTTTCAACTTACTGAACATCTTCGACTCCATACTGGTGAGAAACCCTATGAATGTAAAGAATGTGGAAAGACATTTAGGCATCGCTCACACCTTACCATACATCAGAGAATTCATACTGGTGAGAAACCCTACAAGTGTAGAGAATGTGGAAAGGCCTTTAGCTATCACTCAAGCTTCTCTCACCATCAGAAAATTCATTCTGGCAAAAAACCTTATGAATGTAATGAATGTGGGAAGGCCTTTTGTGATGGCTTACAACTTACTCTACATCGGAGGATTCATACTGGTGAGAAACCCTATGAATGCAAGGAATGCGGGAAGACTTTTAGACAGTGCTCACACCTCAAAAGACATCAGAGAATTCATACTGGTGAGAAACCTCATGAATGTATGATATGTGGTAAGGCCTTTAGACTTCATTCACACCTTATTCAACATCAGAGAATACATACTGGTGAGAAGCCCTATGAATGTAAGGAATGTGGGAAGGCCTTTAGCTATCATTCAAGCTTCTCACACCATCAGAAAATTCATTCTGGGAAGAAACGTTATGAGTGTGGGAAGGCCTTTAATCATGGCTTGCAATTTAATCTACATCAGGCACTTCATACTGTTGAGATGCCAGTAAGATTTCCTCTCCTCTCTCCCCATCCTACTCTAGCATCATGATAATATTTTTAGAAATACAGGTTTTCCTTTTTGTTTTCAAGGTAAAAGTTGGTAAAATACTGAATTTCATTAATACGGATTTATTTCAGTAATCCTTGGGGGAAAAAAAAACTTCAAGCAGGAAAATGGAAAAGTAATTAACAGGTAAAATTTTTTAATTGCTCTGGTTCCAGTGCTGTTTCTGGGTTGTTATAACACCCAGTATTGGAGATAAATTTTATAAAACCGTGTTTTTACTGAAACTAGTGAAATGTGGCAGAAATAAAATGAAAACAATTTCTTCCCCTTTCACAAATCCCTGAGATAGCCAATATGTGAGTGTTGCTCCATCCTGCTCAAACATACCTGCAAATATGAAGGGTTTATTGCATGTGTGTGGAAGGTTATACCACTTACAGTGACATATTTCATGGCAATTTCTTTTTGCACAAATAATTGCAAACATTTTCCCAGGTGAATACATAAAGATCTAACTCATTTTCTTTCAAGCCTCAGAATATTTATAGTATGGGATATATATCTGTATTTTAAGCCATTTCCTACTGTAGACATTCAGTTGTTTCTGTTTTCATCACAAATGGTCATACAATAAACATTCTTACATTGTCATTCTTTTATTTCCATTATGGAGGGTAGATTACCAGCCATGAGAGTGTATGTATGTTTCGATATTACATTGATTTTTTAATTTTAAAAATTAGGCAATAAAAGCACATGCTACAAAATTCAGAAGTTACCAAGCAAGTAAAGTAAAAATTAAAGCTTCCTTAATATCTGGTTTTATAGCCACCTGCTTTACTTACACAGGGTCAACCACAGCTGTCAATTCTTTTGTATTCTTCCAGGGATTAACTTTTTAAAAAAATTCTTCGGATGAAAGTAGATTAATTATAATCTTTTTTTTTTTAAGATTTTATTTATTTGACAGGCAGAGAGAGAGCACAAGCAGGGGGAGCAGCAGGCAGAGGGAGAGGGAGAAGCAGGCTCCCCACTGAGCAGGGAGCCTGATGCGGGGCTCGATCCCAGGACCCTGGGATCATGACCTGAGCTGAAGGCAGATGCTTAATCGACTGAGCCACCCAGGTGCCCCAGTCATAATCTTTTATTCATGAAATTCTCATCATTGGTCCAAATTTAGCCCTCTTTCATTTATTTTCAATATTATCCAGGGATTTATAAACACTGTGCCAACTATAAAGTTACTGCCTTTCTGCTCCTCATCCTTCATTGCCTGCTCTGCAATATTGGAACTCTCTCCTTTTGTTTATAATATTATTTATTTGAGTCCTCTCTGTCTCTGTGTTTTTGGTTAAGTCAGACAAGCTAGAAGTTTTTCAACTTTGTCTTTTTTTTTTTTTAAGATTTTATTTATTTATTTGACAGAGACAGAGATAGTGAGAGCAGGAACACAAGCAGCGGGAGTGGGAGAGGGAGAGCAGGCTTCCCGCTGAGCAGGGAGCCCTATGCGGGGCTCGATCCCAGGACCCTGGGATCACGACCTGAGCCAGAGGTAGACGCTTAATGACTGAGCCACCCAGGCGCCCTCAACTTTGTCTTTAAAAAGGACCAACTCTTGGGCACCTACCAACTCTACGTTTTTATTGATCTTTTCTATTGTCTTTTTTTTTTTTAAAGATTTTATTTATTTATTTGAGAGAATGAGAGACAGAGAGCATGAGAGGGAGGAGGGTCAGAGGGAGAAGCAGACTCCCTGCCGAGCAGGGAGCCCGATGCGGGACTTGATCCAGGGACTCCAGGATCATGACCTGAGCCGAAGGCAGTCGCTTAACCAACTGAGCCACCCAGGCGCCCTTTTCTATTGTCTTTTAAGTCTCTTTCATTTATAGCTGCTCTTAGGTTTATCATTTCCTTCCTTATGCAAACTTTGGGCTTAGTTCTTTTTTTCTAGTTCCTTGAGGTGTGAAGTTAGGTACTTAAGTTGTTTTTTTTTTTTTCCCTTAAGGTAGGCTTTTACCTCTGTAAACTCCCCTCTTAGAACTGCATTTGTTTTATCCCATACGTTTATATCCATTTTCATTTTTCTTAAGATACTCTTTGGTTTCTGTTTTGATCCATTGGTTGTTCAGGAGTGTGTACTCCTGAAAATATATAATTTTCACATATTTGTGAATTTTCCAGTTTTCCTCCTGTTTGTAGTTTCAAACTATTGTGGTCAAAAAAGTTACTTGATATGATTTCAGTCTTAAACATGGTAAGACTTGTCTTATAGCCTAACATATGATGTATCCTGGAGAATGTTGTGTGTGTTCTTGAGAAGAATGTCTATTCTGCTGCTGTTGAATGGAATGTTCTGTGTATGTCCATTAGTTCCATTTGGTCTAAAGTGTTATTCGAGTCCACTTTTTCCTTATTGGTTTTCTGTCTGAAAGAGCTATCCATTGTTGAAAGTGGCATATTGAAGTTCTCCACTATCCTTTTATTGCTTTCTACTTCTCCCTTCAGATCTGTCAGTATTTGTTTTATATATTTAAATGCTCTAATGTTGAATGCATATATATTTATAATTGTTATATCCTCTTTTTGAATTGACCACTTATTATATAGCGACCTTTGTCTCCTGACAGATTTTGACTAAAAGTCTATTTTTATTGATTTAAGCATAACCACCTCTGCTCTCTTTTGATTATCATTTGCACAGGATGTCTTTTTTTTTTTTTTTTAAGATTTTATTTATTTGAAAGAGAGAAGTGGGGAGGGGCAGATGGAGAGAGAGAAGCAGACTCCCTGCTGAGCAGGAAGCGCAATGTGGGGCTCAATCCCAGGACCGCGAGATCATGACCTGAGCTGAAGGCAGACACTTAACTGACTGAACCACCCAGGCATCCCAGAATATCTTTTTCTTTTTCTTTCTTTCTTTCTTTCTTTCTTTCTTTCTTTCTTTCTTTCTTTCTTTCTTTCTTTCTTTCTTTCTTT